>NC_143520.1:33901261-34121261 GCF_031878675.1 Megascapheus bottae | reverse complement strand
ATTTTAATGTTTTAAGCACATTGAAAGAAGAGCTGGGTGACAGGTCTCTACTTGACTTTTTCCCACAGGAAGCAATATGATATGTTAGACTGAAACTATCATCATAAAGCATCTCTTGATAAAGGAATGGATTTTACTAACCAAAGTATAAATGTTAAATGTTAAATACTGACCCTCCTAAGGAAGTAACAAAAAGACACTAGGTCTTATTTCGCTACAACTACATTCCATTGATAAGCTGACAAACATTCCTGGAAGCTCATTATGTTCTCTCTCTAGAGGGACTGTGATATCAATGCAAAATAATCCTAGCTGAACCAAGCTTCAGCCATTTGCTTATACCAGGATCATCCTAGTCTATTAGACTGAGTTCCTCGAGGGCCTAAACCATAACCTTCTGAAGATGTACCCTCCCCATCCACAGGAAACAGAGCACAGTTTAAAACACAGATTTCTGTGTAAAATGTCTGTCTGAAACATCAAAAATAAATAAATAAATAAATAAACAAACAAACAAACAAGAACCACTAAGAAACCATTCTAAAATTACACATTAGTAAAAGAGAGAAGCTTGACTCAAACTCTTGATGATAAATTAGTGTAGTCCCTGAGACAAAGATTTAAGTTCAGACTATTGTTGGAAATATAAACTTGTTCAACCACTGTGAAAAGAAATAGAAATAAGACATTTTTTGTCATTTTGCTTCCTTTTATTTCTCTCCTTTGTTGCTATTTTTTATTTCTGTACCTTTTGTCTTGGACGTTAGCTTATCTGTTTGAGGAACTGGAAGGGGAGCACAGACATGGTGGGACAAATAAATGCAACAGTGATACTCACTAGACACTTTTGAAAATTAATTATACAGCTTGTGGGGAGGGAGTCTGGAGGGAAAAACTGAGAGAAAAGGGAGGAAGAAGTTACAATGGTTTTTGTTGTTGTTGTTTTTTTGGGGGGGGAGAGGTCATGGGGCTTGAATTCAGCCCACCTGGGCACTGTCACTGACTTCTTCAGCTCAAGGCTACCACCCTACTCCTAGGACTGGGCATTGTCCCTGTGCCCTTGGCTCAAGCCTACTGCCTTACCTTTGAGCTAAGCCCCACTTCTTATTTTCTAAGGGTTAGTTGGAGATAAGAGTCTCAGTTCCTTTTGTGCCCAGGCTGGCATTGAACCTTGATCCTCAGATCTCAGCCTCCTGGTTAGCTAGGATTACAGACGTGAGCCATCATACCCGGTGAGCTTTGGATGTTTTAAGGAAGGTTATGATAGCCTAATGAAAGACTACTATGAAGACCAGAGAGATGGGGTTAATGATTTATTTTAGAATAGCATATATATAAAATATGTAAAAATACCAAAAATAAAGGTAGTAGAGCAGAAGAATGAAAGACTAGAGATAAGGAAATGAGTGTGGAAAATACTGCAGTAGTTCAGGAAACATACATTGCCACCTAAACTAGTTGTTCTTAACAGAGAAGGAGAAATACTCCAGAGAGTTTTTTAATTGATACTGATAGATTTTCTTGTTGCATGAACTAGTAACAACCATATTACCTGGAAGCCTGTTATAAAACTATGGACTCTCACCCCCACCAACACCAAACTGAATGCAACCACTATTGTAACAGATACTTCATAGGGACACCACACACATTTCGAGAAACATATTTCCACATCACAAAATATACTGATTTGTCTAAATAGATTTTTAGGTAGATCGATTTGGGGGACTAAATGAATCCTATATAGATGTATTTGCTCAAAATAAACCTGCAGAGTCTTATCAAGTTGACCATTCTTTTTGCCATCCTGGAGTTTGAAATCAGGACCTGAGCACTCTCCAAGAAATTTCTCAAGCCTAGTACACTACCACTTGAGCCATGGCACTGTTTCTGGTTTTTTTCTGTGTATGTGGTACCAAGGAATTGAACCCAGGGCTTTGTGCTTTCTTTACCACTAGGCCAACCTCCTGGCTCTCATCTCGGCCTTTCCATGGCAATACTTGTATTTTAGTGGTATTTATTTCATCTCAGAAATCCCTATCAACTCCTGAATACAGGCAGAGTAATAGTGAGTCGATACTAGTATTTCTTTTGCCTATGCCCCACCAATCTTTTGAACTCTGAACTGGCCATGTTGAAAAGTTTATAGTTCTTGTCAATAGCATTGTGCCAACAGAATTGTTGTCAATAATTCTGGGCCAAGAACAATAGCACACACAGGAAAATCAAACTAGGAATAAAACTACACGCACCAAAACAAACAAACAGGAAACCAAAGTTGTAACCAATTCCATGGAAATAATCTTCTAACTCTCTGGGTATACTGAGGTGCAAATCCATTTAAATTCTGTCTAGCCTTCATTCTTCTATGCAGCTCCTTTTCTGGAAACATATAATCTCATGTGTAGCTTTTGTTGTTGTTGTGGGTGACTTTACAGCTCCAAAGACATGAAAAATAGCATTTGATTGCTAAACTGACTTGATTTTTATGACTCTCTTGCATACTAGAAACTATTTCCCATAGGCCTTTCTGGTTAGATATTCTAATTCTGGAGGAGCCATAGCTTAGCTGCTTTCCTTGTAGAGTTAGCTTATCTGCAGTTCCTGCCAAAATAATCAAGGCCCAACAGGCTGCACTTCAGACAAGTTGTTTTAAAAAAATTGCAAAGAAAACATAGTAGTCTCACAATCAAGTTCTCAAAAGAGAAAGAAAGAGAGAGACAGAGACAGAGAGAGAGACAGAGAATACACAAAATAAGGACTGATTAAGCATTCTAGTAGTTTGAGATTTCATTCACTAGGAAGCACTGAAAATAATTATTACTGAAATAAACATCATCTCTTCATGTCCAACTTTTAAAATAAATCCCAAAAATGAGAGTTGATAAAAGCAAATGATCAGCTTTTCACAATATCAGTCTTCTGGCATATTTTTTTCCTGAATGTTTTCTTAAAAATCTGTTGGAAAGTAATGAGATAGATTGAAAGCATTTCCTTAAATGTTTAGTAGAGCTTGGATTCACCTACTTGGCTTTACTACTTCAGGATAGATTTCATAAGAATAATCAATCTTTTTTTACCCTAATCTATATATCTGGGTTTGCTATTGTGATTCTATTTTTATTTTCAAATTGGGTATAGCTGATTTCCATGATTGCCTGAGAATCCATAAACATTTTGCGTAACTCATATTTATTGAACAAAATCCCAAATTTCAGACAAGATGCATTAGACCTTCATCACATGTGAATGGGATCATTGAAATTTCTTTTACCTCCCAAACTTGCAGAACATTAAGGCATCAAAAGCTGCAAACTCTCTTATTAATTGTTACAATTCCATAAAGTCAATCATTTTCATAAGTCCTAATAAGTGACTTCCAAATAGCACTTGAAGCATGTTGAAATATTAAGATGTATTTTGCTATGCTTTATAGATGTGACTTGTGAATTCAAAAATGTGTTCTTTCACAAAACTCTTAGAAGTTATACTTTCCAGTTTCAATGTCTAAATTATTTTTTAAATCTTTGACAGCTTTTGGTTATGTTTTTTAACATGACAAGTACAGATGTAATTACCTCAATATAAATTTAGGTATCATTTTTTTGAATTATCAGACTCTTAAGTTCCTGAAAATTCAAAGAGAAATGCAATATATTCACCTGCAACAGGGAACACCAATTTGTGACAATTTAAGGTAAATCAGCCCAGGGAGAAAACGAAAACAAATCAGTACTCTAATATATTTTTCTTCCTTCCTTTTCTTGTAACAACTTCCTCTCATCTTTGACTTTGAAACCCAACAGTTTAAACTAGGTTCTTATTTCAGTGGGCTAATCCCCTTTCATAAATCATGCTCAAGAGCTGAAATAATTTGCACATCATTTAAAGAGTATTTGCTTTGAAATATTCACCTCAAGCCCTTTTGCATATCCTTTCTCTCTAAAGATTTGTCATATTTGTTTTGTTCTCTGAGGTATAAAAGACCTGGATAAACTTTATTCCTGTTGTTTCAAGATTAGTTAACAAAAATGCATATTAATTCAGCAGGGACAGGAACAAGCCTCAGTAAAGATGATCATATATTTGCCTCTCGGGAATAGCAAAGTACAAAATGTCAGTCTTTAAATCTCCTTGGACTTGCTCAAAAGAGTATTGAGGGATTTATATTTCCAGAATATGTCTACAAATGTAATTTCTTTGTTGTGGAGTGCAGGAGCTATCCTGATTATTTCTCCCCAGAAAATTGATTCTAATTTGTATTTGAACAAAAATTAAGCTATCCCACAAAATAGAGCTTCAAGAAGACAGAGGAAAATCTGCCACAGAAAAGACAAATGAAACACTAAAAATCAAATATGTGAGATGCTGCCAATTTTTATATTTTATTTATTATCAGACTTTAAATTCCACAGAAGTTTGAATAGTAGAGCAAGGCCCCACTTATTTTCTACGAGAAAGTGAATTTGGAAAGATTTCATAAAATTGAAAGTAGAGTTAGGTAAACTTGACTTTACTTTCATGTGTATAAATTCAGATTTGACAATATTATAGTAAACTCAGGGAAAAAAAGTAACACTGACTTCTCCAGTTAATGTATCTGTCTGATTGTTAAGATGTATCGTGTTCTCTTCTTAAACTGAAAGTGACCATAAACTTTTGGCAATTAATCCGGAAATGACTAAGTGGACTCAGAAGTAATAAATCCCTCGTATGGATCCTGCCACCCACAGTCTTGTTCCACTTGTCTCCTTTACAAGTGGAGTAATAGACATTACCAGTCCTTGGAGGTGCCAAACTTTATACCATTAGGAAAATCAGGCTCTGCACAGAGCTTGATTTTTCTGCCTCACTTAGTTAACTCAGACCCAGCTAAGTTACAAATCAGCAGGAAGGAGCTTGACTTGTTAAACTTTTTAATAGAGAGATACAACAATTACAACTTCCCTCCTTTGTTATTTCAACTGACATTGACTGTGGAGCCTCTGATGAAAAATATTCAGATCAGATGTTCAGTGATAGGGTATGTGGTTGATGATGCTGACACAAAGGATTGCCTGTTTCTTGCAAATTTATCCATGCACAATCCTCTTGGTACTTTGAGAAGAATGTAGAAGAAATCACCATTTTAGAAGATGTAAACTCCTAAATTACCCCCAAATTAGAGATACTATGAATCAGACATTTAGATCTAGATAGAATTGCGTATTGTGTAGGCTTATCTTCTCCTGATGGAGAAATCAGTTAAATATTTAGGATGTGGAGTACCTTGCAGGTTGGATAATGCATTTCATTTAAATTATGGCCCTCCAATCTGAAACATTAAAGGGGAGGTTAACGGATGGAAACACATTACTGGCTTTTGGATTGGGCACATTAACACTTTAAAAATGAATGTGTTTCTTAGGATTTCCTATTTGTTCCACCAGCTGCCTGTCGATGTGCCAGATAAACAGTTTAAGGATAAGTATGCAAAAGATGCATTATATCAATCTGTGTGTTGGGGTGCACCCTTGTAGGAGATTGTGACCACGCTGTTCTTTTTTTTTTTTTTTTTTTTTTTTGATGCTCAGCAATTTAAAATAAGTAGGCTCATTGGACCATGGAACAGAGGAACAAAAGCCAGTAATTAATGTCATCAGACCTCTCACAGGGTGCTGTGTTCTGAATCTTTTATCATTTCATTCTATAATTTATCTTAAATCACTAAGAATATTTTGGAATGACAAAGTAGAATGTGAAATGACCATGATTTTTTCCCATCTTAGAAACTTGTGGTATGATTGTAATCGTTTGACTTTCAAAGAGTATTACTATTTCAAATTTGTGAACATCCTTGGAAGGAAGGAGTACACTGTCATGTGTCCTGCATTGCAAAAGTACAGTGCAAAAGTAGGTCTGGCTTAGAAATATTTGCCGGGTTCTGTGGACATTAATGTACTTTCACATTGAATCCTGTCCATTTTCCTGTGAGGGAAGACCATCTTATTGACATCCCCTCTTAACTATTAGGAAACAGAAATGATAAGAGTTTATTTCATGTATCCAAGAGTCACATGGCTAAGAAACTAGATTCAAAGCCAAGCAATCTCATTTCATTGCAACCACAGCCGTGACTTTCCGAGACTTCTACCATTTGAAATGAGGCCGGTGATTTCTGCAGTTTCATACCCCTCTGGACTTTGAGCCAGAGTTACCTTCCATTTTACCATTTTCAAAGTGTCAATTAGGATAAGAATTACCTTGCAGAACTGCTTGGAACCACAAATTTGAATAAGTGATACAACATTAATGACAGCATTTATCACAATAAGTGTTGATCATGGCAATATGCCAGTATTATATTTTCTCCTATAAAAATATTACAATTATTTCTAATATATTCTAAATGTTCCTAGGATATTCCTAAGAATATCCTAGGTCAATAAAGGGTTATCTTAAAGATAAAGGTTTAAGAGCCTAGAAATTCATCTATTCTCAAAATATTTAACTTTTTTATGGATAGGAATGATTCCTTTACATGTCTTACTGTAGTCTAAAACCCTGCACTCAGTTATGTGTTTGTCCTTACTCATTTTCCTCAACAAATGTTCTGATGCACCATTAACATCATTCCAACATAAATATATCATATTAGCTTGCTGCATGAAAACAAATTTACCCAATCAGAAAAGAGATGGTGAAGATAAGAGATAATGTCATTGTTTCTAGAGATAGACTCTCCATGCCAAATCTGATAGGCCATACATTTCAGTGCACATGCCTTTTTACCTAAGAGACACCCAGTGTAACTTCACAACTTGGGTACTTATACTTAGAGAGATAAACTTCAGCAAACAGAGTATAGAAATGTGAAGTTTACTATCATTCAAGATTTAACAGAAGATAAGTTATTTACCAGAATTTTGATAGGGAACAAATGAGAAAATTAATTGATCCTTTCAAAGTTGTGTGGAAAGAATGTCCCAGAACACTTCCTTTGTAATCGCTGTCATTGCGTGACACTAAGAACTCTTATTTGCTGGTAATTGATACCTAGTATTCATGCTCCAATGGTAAAGGCAGCTGGCATTTTAAGGGACTGTCAATAAAGTTAGGAATTACTGTTATCTTGGTGGAGTTTTTGTTTGTTTTTTTACTAGTGGGCAAAGTTTTGTCATAAATCAAAGCACAATAATACTCATATTCCTTAGCCTTTTTTGATAAGTTAGAAAGACCACTGAGATAACATAATACTCTGTTAGAGATACATACATATATACATACATACATACATACATACATACATACATATAGAAATATAAACAACATGCCTTATTTGATTATAAAAATAGCCTAATGGAAATCACTCTATATTTGCTTGCTTGCTTATTTGGAAGTCTACCAGTGGAGTGAAACTATCATCTACTTTTGTTCTCTACTCTTTCAAACAGACAGAAAGGAAAAGTCTCAGATGGGAAGAGAATACAGGGATGAACACTGTGCCTAGCCTGCTGATTCTGCCAGTCAGCTCTGAACAAACATACTGACATTTTCTTAATATTTTACAATATGTGTTTTAATATGTACATAAGTGAATCCACTCGTATGAAACTGAACAATGTCTGCAGACTGAGCAAATGAAAAATAGCCTCTAAAATTCCAGAACTTTTGTTATTTAAACAATAATGAAATGAACCCTTAAAACCTCTAGTTCTTAGGACAAGAAATCATTCTCCTTATCTCGAATCACACAACTGATCGAGAAACTAAAATAAAGGAACTACTACCACCAACAACATAACAGGAGATTTTAGTTATGGTCTGAACAGACAAGAATTCCAAGAATGACCAGAGTGTAACCCAGATTTTATTAGAAGCTCAACAAAACATCTCTGAAAGTTGGTGCACTGACTCTAAGAGCACCCAGGACTGTGTCCAGAGAACACAAAGGGATAAGGTTTCTTATTGAAGAGCCAATGATCTCACACTTGGAAAAGAAAAATCAGAACCCTCTTCATACCATGGGCAGTTGGAAATATGCTTCTAAAATCAGGAAGTTAAGAATTCTGGTTTCTGTTAATTAATGTCACCAAGATAGATATCAGTTGGATGAATAGCTTAGGAGGGAGGAAATTTTGTCCTATCTCCTTAATGATTTCCTCTTCTTTGTTGATGAACATTAGTCTTTGCTTTGAAGTCATGACTTAGTTCCTTTGGCATCTCAGAAAAACTAACTATGGCCAAACAGAACAGTTTTGGAATATTTGTAAAGCTTGTTCTCTGGTCAGCTTAAGAGAGTGTATACAAGTAAATGGTATCTCTTCAGAATGGTCAGGGCCACCTGACCATTTATCTGTTAGGTAAAACATACTAGGTTTTGTTTGTTTGATTGTCTTGTTTTGCTGGCTTTTAAAAAAGGAATGCACTTAGCTTGAACAATGGATTTAATAATTAGAAGCATAATTTCATATTTTTACATAGTAACATAATATTTTTTAGATAATCAGCCTGAGAAAGCCAAGAGGGAGACAGTTTTACAAGACTGATGAGGGATATCAGATGGACACTTGAAAGCTCCAAGGTTACAAAGAACAATGATCAGTGCTCACAGTGGAAGCAGTAAGATGATGTGCTTACTGAAGTGCTATTTGTTAATTGTTGGAAAGATCCCAGATTGCAAAATCTTGCCTTTACAGAAATCCAATCCAATCTGGAGTCAAATATCTACCTTTGGGTAAAGTGCCAAAATGATGAGGGTAGTTAACTGAAAGAATTGAATTTCCCTTGTTTCTCCATCCCATCAGGTAGTGTCTTTAATCAAAATGATGAAAGGTCATAATGCTTCAGATTTATCATTACAAAACAGATTTTAAAAATATATCCTAATTATCTTTTTCATAAACCTGACCAATTTTTCCATTTCAGCTTAATGATATGAGTGCTGATAGACATGTACATTTTTGTCTATGGTAGGCACAACCTACCTATGAAACTATTTGGAAATGTGCACTAAGAACCTTACAAATATATGTACTCTTCAAACATTGCTTCCACTCTAGAATCCATTAAAAAGAATGACATACTAGAAGTCTAGATTAAGGTATTTTTCATCATCATGAAAAACATAGGAATAATCTGTGAACCCTAGATATTTGCTTAAATAATCAGGTGCGTACATAGATATGTTGTGTAGTCATTAAAAATAAACACAACTGAATATGTTTGATGTGTGTATACATATATATGTATATATACGCATATATGAAGGAGAGGATGATACAAAACTAGTTTGATATGGATCATAAATGCAAAACCTGTTCTCTTAGAAATGTAGCATGAAGGAAATAAACTTAGGGCTACATAAACATGGGCATGTTATTGAAGAAGGCTAGTGATCGCTTAAAGGGTCCACTATGAAACACAGTTACTATTGTTTTCTTTTATTGTTGTGTTTTCTGTATATTCTACCTCTGAAACATGTTTGCTTCTCAAACCAGTGAAAAATATATAAATACATTATAGCAAGAGGTGAACAATATTATTATGGGAAATATATCTACCAATGAACTGCAATATTGTGATTATTAATATCTAGCTATTTCTACCCCAATTAATAACTCCAGATAACTCATGCCAATTTTCTTCCCTAAATTTACCTGCCTTTCACATTCATGTTTTTGTCAATAATGTTATTCATTTCACTTTGTCCTCTACATTTTTTAAACCATGAGTGACAAATGACTTGAAATACATTTTCAACCACTGAAAACAATCTCTTGTGAAAATCTGCAATGCTTGATAATGCTAAATTAGATCTTTCTTTTATACTAACCAGACTTCAGATATGAATCCCAAATTGTGTTTCATTGCTTGATACAGTAATCTCATTTGGGTTATTCTTGTCTTTAATATCATTTTTTTCTCAGTTGGATTTTATCCAAGAAAGGATACAATTTGCTGGGAAAAGTCTACCTAAATGTTGATCCTTTTTGACTTTACATATATGACGGCTTCCTTTTCTCTTGAACAAGAATGAAATGGAGAAATGATATGAGAATGGATAGGTTTCCATTTTACAGGAAACTAAGAAAAGGACTCTTGGCACAACTGCCTTAGTTGATGTCCTGTTGTGGGAATATACTCTTAGATAAATGTATAGACCCTGGGGCAAATTGCTGTATCCATCGCTGTCATGGGAAACAGATGCAACAATACAGATGACACACTGCTATCAACTATAGGGACAATAATGCCTTGCACCCTTCTTAAAAAAAATATGGTCAGGGTGATGTATAAAGGGGTCACAGTTACATTTGTAAAGTAGTGAGTACATTACTTCTTGAACATTGTTACTCTTTACTATGTTATGCTCCTACCTTTCCATACACCCACCCCCTCCCATTTTAAAGTTTATTTCCAACATATCATTTTGTGAATATCACTCTTACATTGCATCCTTCTTATTTGAAGCACTATCTTAGACATTCCTTCTGAGGTGACGAGTACCATAAGGATCTTGTCACTTTTGCCACAACGTGGGCCTAGAGAAGAGGAGATGTGGAACTTCAGTTGAGAGGCAAGCACAGGGAGCCCCAAAATGTAAAATTTCTTAATTTTCCTAATGTTAGAACAGTATGAATATACTAGATGCAATAGTTCACTCTCATTAGAGAAAGATGCTTTATTGAACAAAAGTGATAAACTGGACTTATGAGAAGAGTAAATGTATTAGATTAAAAAATTAAACTAACAAAAATTATCTATCAGTGTGTATTTTCTTCAGCATGGTTATAGTAACCCTGACAGTAAAGGCAAATTCAATTTCTTTTCAAACATAGGTATTGTTTAGCCCTGCTTCTGAAATTGCCTAAAACCCTAATTCACTTCTGTGGTGTCATATATTTACCACCGGCTCTGAAAAGATGGGAAGTCTACAGTTAAGAAGGGAATTAGTAAACAGGTACATGTGATGTGAAAAATTGGTTGTGATAAAGTGCATTGTATAAAGTAAAATTGTCAAGTCATCTCTGTCCTGCCAGGAGAACATTGTTTCATTTCCTTATTTTTAAATTTTGATTTCACTTGTTGTGTATATTCATCTCTACAAAAATTTCATCATTTTTGTTCTGCTTTCTGTTTTGCACAATGATATTTGAACTTGAGGTTTATGTTTGCTAGGCCGGCACTCTACTTCTTGAGCTATACAACTACTTTCACCATATCTAGGATGACAGGCTGATACCCCCATTCCAACTGTTTCTTTATAGATGAAACCAGAAATCTTTCTACATGGGCTGGCCAAAAGCCAAAAATCTCCCAGTGTAAATATGATCACAAGCTCAAGCCTTCCCAGCTAACTATTGGTCAAATATTTTACACTGCTGACCTCAAACTAACTCTAGAGTACTTAGGACTACAGACATAAGCTACTGGCACTTAAATCTTACCATTTTTAACTATGAAGAAAGAATGGGTAAGGAGTCACAAAGAGGAAATAGTCTTTCATTACTAAATCTTCACAAAAGTCATGATGTATTTTGCAGATTCAATTCATTTATTCAGTTTTTTGCAGATAGTACTTCTCACTGTAGATACAGTGACAAGCAAAACAGATTTTCTCCTCTTCAAAAATGCCTCATATAGTGGAAAATAGTAACCTAAAATCAGAGTCACATATATTGAGGACTCAAAGATAACTGAGATTAATAATAGATTGACCTCTTACTTAAAAATTATGTTAGACCTGGAAAAGTATCTGTAATCTAATTGTGAGGACTGAATGAAAAAGAAATGTCACTAATAGTTAAACAGCAGATTGATGGATGAATGGTATATGGATAGATATTTAGGTGATATATAATAAACTGTTAGTTTATATGATTGTGGAGACCAGTGAAGAAAATCTGAATTCCATCGGATAAGCAATCAGAAAGGGAAGACCCCAGGCAGGCCAGTACACTGTAGACACTGGCTAAAATTTGTTATCTTGAAGGCAATCAGAAATGGAAGGCCTGGATCAGACTGAACTCCCAAAGCAAGAACTATTTACAGGCTCTGACCTTAGGAAAGCTCTAAGCTCTTTTGAAAATGCTCATCTGGCCTATCATTATCTAAGACCGTTGGACTGATTTATAGTCAGGTGATTAGAATTTAATTTCCTTTCAAAATCCCTTCAAAACACCACCTGATTTAGAATGTACTTGAATAACTAGAGTCTGTAGTTTGGCCTACCTAGGTTGACTCAGTGAAAGGCCATCACAGGCAATGTCATTTGCGTACTGTCACACAGCTGTCAAGGACTTGGGTTGTAACTGACGTCAGTTATCCTGCCACTGTGCTCATTCTCTGATTCTCACACTTCATTCTCCTGATCCTGAAGACATTTCCAGCATTGTTTTTTTTTTCTTTATGCATTGTGTCACACTCTCTTTCCAAAGATAATAAAGTGACCTACATTTGTTGGATGCCTATAAATTTAATGACACTTTAATCAGGACCACTCATTTAGTTGTGAACTGGTAGAGCTGATGTTAGTCAAGGCCAGCCTGACTCCACCTTGAAATATCTTCGAAGCATAGGTTCTTTTCCTAGGAGAAATAAGTTCATCTATTTAATATATTAGGTGTCTAGGAAAATCAAGGTCAATGGTAATCCATTGATTTGAATTTAGTAAGTGACTTGGTAAGTGAAATATAATTTGATAGAAATAAAGAATAGAGAAATACAATAATTTTAAATGGATATCTAAGCTTTAGTAAGCACAGCAAATTACATTCGTGATTAAAGACGTCTAACAACATAGCCTACAAAGAATTGTTATTAATATGTCAAATGTTGCCTTAAAATGCACAAACCAATAAATAAACCAAACCTCTGAATATTCACATAAATTTGTGAAACTATGCGTAGTTTTGCCAGCCAATTTATTGATATAATTAAAAAGCCTCTATGACAAATTCTAGTAAATACAAGTTCTTCCCCAATGAAAAGGTAAAATGATGCTTAGCTGTTTAATTTGGGGCCTTTACTTGCTGATTAGCAGAACATCTCAAAAATTTCATAGTGTAGGACAATGGTATTTATAAACATTGCGATGTAAGGCTGTACCTGTATATGATTTCTTCATATCTTTTTCCTTCATTGCTAGGAATTTTAGTGCTACTCTTTTGATTCAGTTGGAAAATATTATTTGACAGCAATGTCCTTGTCATCTCATGTAAAGCATAGACGTTCTTACATCAAATATTTACTATGGCAGGTTTCCTCCCTTCCTTCCTTCCTTCCTTCCTTTCTTCCTTCCTTTTTCCCTTCCTGTTTTCCTTCTCTCCCTTCCTCCCTCCTCCATACTTCCTTTCTTTGTTTCTTTCTTCTTTCTTTCCTTCCTTCCTTCTCTCTTTGTTCTCTTTTTCTCTTCCTCCCTCTCTCCCTCCCTCCCTCCCTTCCTTCCTTCCTTCCTTCCTTCCTTCCTTCCTTCCTTCCTTCCTTCATCCCTTCCTCCCTTCCTTGTGTTTAAAGAAGACAGACAATTTCATTTGAAAGTTAAAGGAAAGCAGAGAGAAAAATAAATGAAAAAGAAAATCACCAACTCTCCAAAAACAGGGTCCGCATAGAGGAGTCCATTAAAGTACCCTCAAATGACAGCTTTTATAGTACTGGGCTTCTCCCACATCTCCTCCCCTGAGCTTTGTACTGATGGACGGCTTGTATATATTATCATAGCTGTTTTCATTGGTTGAGCTGTATCCCATGGCATTATGGGAAAAAGTGTTTGAATGGAAACAGCCAGCATTGTAAGAAGAAAATATATTTGATAAAGATCTCACTGAACTATGGATATAAGAAATGAACTACCTGTTATCCACCAAGTTATGTCCACTATTTGTTATCCTTATCTATGTAACAGTTTCCATTTCTTTCTCTTATTCCCCACTCTCAGATGGAAACTCTAAGTGATGTTAGGAAACTGAGGTGATGGTAGCTTCCAGCTACTTCCTGCTGAGAGGGCAAAGTGGGTGTTGCAGTGTGACGTCCTCTGGGAGGATTTTCAGTTGGATGGGAAATAGTTTGTACACTGCTCCAGTGGACTATGGTAAAGGTCTGGAAGACAGTTTATATAAGGGTCCTTGTTTGATCACCGTTTGTAGCATGATGGACTTTAAAAGAAATTTAAGAAGCAAGTTGAAAATACATGGTATTTTACATCTGAATCTTAAAGCAATCTTATGTTAAAATTGTTTTTTAAATAAAGGTATGGAAAAGTCACGGTTGATAGTCTTATATTATTGTCTCAAAAAGTCTCTCCTTTTCCTCTCAGTCAACTTATTCCTCTTTTCTTTCTGTCTTCCTTATTACCCTTCTTAATACTTTCCATTGTTGCTGTTGCTTTTCACTAGTTCCCAGATGTATTTTTCAGTGCATTTTTTGTGCCAGTACTAAGGCTTGTACTCAGGGCCAGGGTTTTGTCCCTAAGCTGCTTTTTTGCTCAAGGTTAACATGCTACCATTTGAGCCACAGCGCCACTTTTGGAGTTTTCTGTTTATATGGTACTGAGTGAGGAATTAAACCAGGGTTTCATGCATGCAGGGCAAGTATTCTGCCACTAAGACAAATCCCCACACCCTATTTTTCAGTATATGTAATGGGCACAGAAAGAAAGACCACAGCTGGAAAAAGTAAGACAAAAGAATCTGGCGAGTGGCAGAGAAGGAAACACGAAGCAATGGGCACTGTTCTTGCTTTTAAACTCCTATGTATAGATGGCACTTGCTTCCAGAGCAGGACTGCATTTACCAAAACAACGAAATCTTAGCAAAGTAAAGTAATTGGTAATAAGGGTTCTATAGCCCTTGAAACAGATTATTCTTGTGATCTTTCTTTTAAATATGGGCCAGCCTGGAAGTCACGCTGTGGCTCAAAGTGGCCGAATGCTAGCTTTAGGGAAAATGCCCAGAACTTGAGTTCAAATCCCATAATTAACATATATACATTATATATAATATATATGTGCATACTTAGATATTGTAGACGTATATATACATATATATATTAGAAGTAAATATACTAATTGGAGAGCTTCACAATTTTGGGAATGTGACTCTCAGTATTTTTAAATCTGGATCCATAATTATTTTATTGAAAAAGTAATGTTACATTTATCATATTTGTTTGTTACAAAATATAAATGTTGAACTGGGCTACTAGGGAGGCACAAATTGTAAAATTGGGATGATCACTGTTTAAGGCTAGTGTGAAAAAACATTTCTTAAGACCTCCATCTCAACTATTAAAAACTTAGGCATGCTAACATGTATCTGTCATCCTGTCTATACTAGAAATGTAACTAAGACACCCCAGGCATAAACACGTGACTGTGACCACATTATAAAAATATACCTAACTATAAAAGGGCTAGAGGTGTGACTCAAGCAACAGAGTACCTGAGTGGTAAGCACAAGGTACGAATGTCAAATCCCATTACTCACCCCCAAAGAAAAATAGACATTGATATTACATAAAAATACATAAGATAGTTAAAAACATAACGATCTTTACATGCAACCAAGTTGCAGACAATAAAACCAGAAATATGTTTTACCATTTCAGACGTGACATATCAACAACAGTGGTATTTGCTTCATTTTATCCACCTGTACAGAAGAAAATTTTCACATATGGTGTAGGCAGTCTAGGCTTCTAATTTGTGATCCATTTAACAGATTCCTTGTCTATTTGTTAGTCGATAAACCAGATCTTTGAACAATAAAGACATGTTTTTATCATTGTTTTCTCCATAGTTCGGCTTGAGGTTTGGTCTCAACAATACCTCTAGAATGGTAAAGTTATTCCAGAAGAGAACTTTTGTTTTGATTGGCTATTGTAGTTTCAGTCTGTCATAGCTCCTTACTTCCATATAGAAGGATAAATTATTTGAGCCAAACAATATAATGTGGTTTGGAAACAATTGGCTTTTATGGGCACAATCATATTCTTTCCATATCCATTTTCCTAAAATTTTTTGAAAATCAAGCCAATTTTTTTTTCAAAACTATGCGATCTCCCAAAACTTGTGGAAAAGACAGCTTGGATTGAAGTTTTTTTTTTTTTTTCAATTCGTGCTTATGAGCAAAAAGTGTTCGTTGAATAAACCCAGAATATATATTTGTATAAGGACTTGCAAAGTGTATCTTAAATATTAGCCAGGAAGAGGATTTTCATATGATAGGCTTTGTTTTCTGGTTTCATTCTTCAAGTTCTTCATCTCTAGTCTGATACTCATGAATGTAGCATATTCAGGAATGAAGCAGGTAAAGAAACCGAGGTATTCATGCAGTAATCTCATCTTCCTTTCTGTGTTCACATTTGTAACTGTAAATGGTTTCATTGTGTGGACACCCTCCTATGGGTTATCTTTACCTAATTTTTACATGCCCAAGAAATGCATGTGTAAAATTCTCTTTCTGTGAAGGCAATGGTTTCTTCCAATCTAAAGAATGGCATTTCCAGGAGTGGGGAGTTTGACCTAGTGGTAGAGCTTGCATACCACTTGCATGAAGACCCGGGTTCGATTCTTCGATACTACATATTTAGAAAAAAGCTGGAAGTGGTGCTGTGCCTCAAGTGGTAGGGTTCTAGCCCTGAGAAAGCCGAAGGACAGTGCTCAGGCCTTGTGTTCAAGCCAAGACTGGCAAAAAAAAAAAAAGAACAGCATTTCCAATAAGAATAACCATCAGTTTAACAGGTAGCTAACACAATCTTTATTATAGTTACAACTCCTAATTAACAATAATGAGACACAATTTTCATCCCCAGTTCATTGCAAGCATGATGATGAGGGAACTGTCATGGCTTCTCATTTATTCCATGAGCTTAATAGCTTCTTTACAAATATTTAATGGGAAAGGAAAAAATAATGATATTTGTACTGTCTCATATTTCTCAGCATCTTACACAAAAATAGCTTAGTGAACCAAGGCTCAATGGTTTGAAAATATCTAATTTTGCTATTGTTTGAAAACACTAATTTCCTTCAAATGATAGCTGGAGATAGGAAAGACTTCTAACAAAAAGTTAGTTGTGATAAAAATCTGAAACCTGAAATAATACCTAGTCATGGGTTTAAGTTATTATGGATTTTTGTTTTGTGCTCAATGATTTGGTCTCTATTTTCTGCAGTCTCTAAAATAAGCATACCCTTCATTTACCATATCTAAAAAATGAAATTTATGAGCTCTAGGCATGCTAAACCTTTCTAATACTTGTTAGAATGTTGCTCATTTGTTCTTTTCCAGAAAATTTAAGTGCATTAAGTCACAAAAGTAGCATAGCTAACCTTAGATGGTTTATCTCCAAGAAATTATATGCATAATAAGTTAATTTGTCAGTATAACAAAATATTTCTTACTAGATGAAAAGAACAGCAGACATAAACCCAGATACTCAAAACTGGTTTCTCCTTCCAACAAAAGCCTATGCTAGAAAGTTCCTTGGATATACCTTTGGATCACACCATAAACATAACATATAATTCAAGTTATTAGGGTTATTGTTCTTATACATGCAACATCTTTAGAAGAATAATAAGATTTTCATGCAAAATATGAATTACACAGTAGTTTTACTGAGTCTTTATTGCTAATGCACGTGGGGTTCAGAACCATAATGACGATATTGGGCACTTAAGTCATTAGGCTGTCATATTACAGCAAAATTATTTGTACTATATAATCACTGTTTCCTTTTTTATATTGCACAGATCTAAGCTTAGTTCATCTATCTTTTTCACTAAAGTACGACATTGCTGTTGTAAAGACCTATTTTTTAAGGACGTTCACTGTGGTCAAGTTCATGTTTATTAGACCTCTGCTTCCTTAAAACTGGGGAACATGACAGAGGAGAGTTTGCTATCTGCTTCATAGTCTTGGTTGATTATATATTGCTCTGCAATGACAATTATTTTATGGTTTATATTTAAAGCACTTGCACACACCCACTAAAAATTGCAAAGGGAATAGGAACATTTTTTTTTCTTTTTATCTCTCACAGTATTTGTTCTTTTTTCATATATTTATTATTGTAATTAATAGAAGGGTTACATGATATTTGCCAGATAGATGGTGCATTAATTCCCATACATTGATACCCTTTCACATGTCTTGGTGTTCTTTACCCTTTTTAAAATACTTTCTTATGTCAAAAAATTGATTGGATCTCTGTTTTCAAATTTTTCCTTTAGAGACTTAAAATATGGGCATGTTTAAATTATATGATTTTAGTTGAACTGATAACACTATTTCTTAGTAATCATTTTAAATGTAGCTACTACAAATGTTTAAATTATATGTGTGCTTCATAGCATATATCCACTGCATAGTGGTCATGTATAGTCTATAAACTTAGCCTCAAATTAAGTTAAAGAATCATCTCTCTCCTCTCTCTCTCTCTCTCTCTCTCTCTCTCTCTCTCTCTCTCTCTCTCTCTCTCTCTCTCTCTCTCTCTCTTCCCTACCTACTTCTTCTTTTCCTTTTCTCACCTTCTCTCTCCCCCTTTTCTACTTCTTTCTCTTCCCACTCTCCCTGTTTTCTCCCCTTCCCAAACCCCAGATCCAATATCTAGCAACTATATAAACAAAAAAAGGAGTTGGAGAGCTCTTAAATGGAAAAAAATGAAATTTTAATTTTGTAAACATACCAAGGAGAGAATAATTATAATATGTATATATAAAAGGAGAAGGATCAAATCACAGCAATGGATTTGTACTGGAATATACAAAGGTCCCGAGGCAAGCCAAAACCAAAAAATAATAATAATAAAGTCCCCCTTGTGCAACTACTTAAGGGTAAAAGAGGAAGAAGAAGAGGAGGAGGAGGAGGAGGAATGTAGAAGAGTCAAATATTGACAAAGTATAACCAATCATTTATTTCCATCTGGGAATATGGAAATACCCTTTTGAGAAAATTTATTTTGATCTACTGGTCAGAGCTAATGAAACTTGAAAATGGTGACTATGATTTCAGGTCAGGCAGTTGTAAAATAAGAGTCTTTGCTTACTACTAACATAATCCTGAACCCTGAGCACATTCACAATCCTGTTTCTCAGATTTTTAGAATCTGTAATTGATCATAGTTCAGGATCTCTTTTTAAAATATTATGATGTGTAAAAGACACTCAGTTGTGATTATTAAAACGTACATTTCTGTGCCCCAAGGCTGCAGGCCAAGAGACATACTTCTGATACAAATAGAATAACATTTACAATTGTATAATTATATATGGTAGCTAACTTGGCACTAACAAAGTAGATATACTGCTATTTCTGTTTGAGTAGATATATAACTTAAATTTTAAAGTATACAATTAAATATTAAATGCATTTTAAAACTACTTTTATTAGAAGTGGCCAAGATAATCCTTACCATGCAATCACCTGGGGGAGATTTATTGCACCAGTGTGTTTTTGCCATCAAAATTGCAATTAATACACATTCAGACAGTAGAAGAATTGGGATGCATTGCATTATATGCAATGTCTTGATGATCGATTCCTAGAGCTCCTTTACACAAAATGGACACAGTTCTATATTGACATTGTTTTCAGAAATTGTATACACTAATTCCATGTTTCCTAATATATCACTTTCTTTTTAGACATATGGGTAGTATTATGTCTATTAGATACCAATGCCCAAGAATCATATCTATTTCAGTCATATAACACAGAGTCTACTAGTACCAGCTGTAAATTATGATAATGATGCTGATGATGAAGAAGAGGAGAAATAAGGGATAAAGAGGGAAGTATTAACAAAGCACTACGATTTTATGCAACATATTTAACCTTTGCAACACTATACCAAGATCTTTTAATCCATATTATACCTATGAAGCAATTGAAATCCAGGAATGTTAAATCAAAACTGACTAAGAGTTAGAATTGAAATTCAAACTCAGATTTTAACACAAAGAGCCATTTGTGGGGCTGGAAGTTTGGCCTAGTTGGTAGAGTGCTTGCCTAGCATGAATGAAGATCCAGGATCAGTACCACATGCATAGAAAAAAGCCAGAAGTTGTTCTGAGGCTCAAGTGGTAGAGCTCTAGCTTTGAGAAAGTCCAAGGACAGTGCTCAGGCCCTGAGCTCAAGCCCAGGACTGGCCAAAAAAAGCAAAAACAAAACAAAACAAAAAACAGAGCTAATCACTTTCCATTGCACATGAGTCTCAGACTCTACGTAATTGGTCTAATTATTAGGATTTTTAAAATTAGCTACCAACTGTTTTTTTTTAATTAACTACCAACTGTTTTTGTTCGTTTGTTCAGTCTATCATGGGACTTGAACTCAGTTCCTGGGCAGTATCCCTAAGCTCTTCAGCTCAAGGCTAGCACTCTACCATTTGAGCCATAGTGTCACTTCTGGTTTTCTGGTGATTAATTGGAGATAAGAGTTTCACAGATTTCCATGTCCAGTCTGGCTTTGAACCAGAATTCTCAGATCTCAGCCTCCTGAGTAATTAGAATTACAAGGAGCGAGGCATGGGCATCGGCTTATTGTTGTATTCTTGAGGAACATACATCAAGCACTGATAAACCTAGAAGCACAGCCTGAGGATGTACATCACTCTGCCTTCAGCCTCAACTGCAGCATGCATTCCAAGAGCAATTTACATAATGTGGCCACAAAACTGGATAAAGAAAAGCTCTTGACAAACCCTCACAAGACCCAGAACAATTCTCCCCTGGCAACAATTAAGCAACAATTAAGCTCAACTTCCTTTGTAAAAGCCCACCCACAATTCAAGATTCTATCTCCCTCTTCTTTCCTTAGCTCTTAGATAAGCCAGCACCTGTTTGTGTTGTCAGGAGTGTTTTTCATAATAAAGTCCACAGGTGGCTTTTAATTTTTTTCTACTGTGCCATGATGTGTGAACAGAGAAACATGTTTTCCAGTGCCCAGTTTAAGGAAATAGTTTCTAGTGAACATTTCCTAGCTGAACTGCTTAACAAAAAATGGTGAGGGTGTCAGAACTCACCAAAGCATTTCTCTCCAATTCCATGTTCACTGACAGTGTGAAGGATTAAAGGAAAACGATTACAGTACCCAAGTCTTATCATGTCTTTTCTAACAATTCTTTGCTGGAATCAGTGTTGATGCCTACAATGTTGTGTTATTTAAACAAAAATCTTTAAGTCAAGAGGAGGATATGTGTGTAAGTGTGAGTGAGTGTGTGCATGGTGTGCGTGTTGCCTCAGATTGAGTATACTTAATGTTTCCAACCATATTTGAGAAATAATCCCTAATTCTGTTTTGCTCAGTGCATTTCTCTCTTGATTTTAAACCTATGTGTATTTTTAAATTTATTTAATCTGTTCATTTTCAATTCCTCATGCCTTAAATCACCATCGTGTTATTTAATGTAAGAGGTACTTAATGTTTCAAGAAGCTTGTGGTGGTCTTTAAAACCCAGACCGAAGATCCATTTTTTCAAGAATAAATAAGCTTGTAAGAGAGCAAGATCACAGCCTGCTAATAAGTCCAAAAGTCTGAAGGATTGAGAGTTGTCAAAAATGTTTTCCCATCCATAGTCTCGACATGCCCTTGCCACCTAGACAGAAACACATGGGAAGACTATCTCACAGAGCAACCATACGGGTGACTTAGCATCTGGAAGGGCATCCTGGCATTAGGCAAGAGTGTTCCCTTCCCCTAGAGAAAAGAGAAGGCTGAAAACCCTAAATAACAGGAATAATCATCTATTACAGATTTCAGTGTACCAAAAGTTAGAGAAAAGGATCATAGCAAAACGCTTAAGATTGTTTATCACATAGCAAATGGAAGGCTACTGTAATTCCCCCCACATCCTTTGGACATGTATTTTTTTTTCATATTATTATACATAACTATGCAGATAAGTTTAAATATATTTGCATATTGCACTCAAAATCCTGCTATTGTAAATATGTAGAATAAAACATAATTAATTGATGGCAATAATTGCAGTTAGAGTCAAATCCAGAATTCCTCTTTCTTGGAAGAGAATAGACCAATAGTAGACACTCCAATCAACAGATGCCCCCTCTGGAAACATGCTTCCGGATTTTCTAATAGAGCACCTCAGAGAGTAAAAAAAAGTAAGGAGATGCTAACAAAACCCCCAGATTTTACAGTTACAAAATTCAGATTAAATCTTCCCTCTGTCTCTCATTATTCAGCCTTGGGCAAATGACTTAAACATGGTGAGTGTCTTTTCCTTTTCTTGTAAAGTGGAGTATTTCAACTCCATTTTTTTAAGTTCAGTCCAAATTTAACATATCATGTCTTGGAGATACCAACATGAACTGTGTTCGAGAATGGGGTTATCTGATGGAAATAAATAGGTAAATAAATAGAATATTTAGAGTAATATTTAGGTTTTGGCAGTACAACTTCTGTCATGATTTTTTTTTAATGCAAGAAAGATTTAATCTGAAATGGTGGCTCAAAACAGAAAGCAGTTTCATTTGTCACAGATTTGGTGACCCCAGATAGATTTCAAAATGGGCAACAAATAAAACAGTCTACATCCGGGCCGGAAGTTTGGCCTAGTGGTAGAGTGCTTGCCTAGCATGCACGAGTCCCGGGTTCGATTCCTCGGTACCACATAAATAGAAAAAAGCCGGAAGTGGTGAGCTCTAGTCTTGAGAAAATCCAAGGGCAGTGCTCAGGCCCTGAGCTCAAGCCCAGGACTGGCAAAAAAAAAAAGAAGAAAAAAAAAAAAAACAGTCTACATCCAGACCACATCCAGTATCAAAACGAGGTGACTCTGTGCTTTTTCTTAGATTTTCTCCTCCTTTAGAAATGTATGTTATGAATTATGATTATTGCAATAGAGCCAAGTATTCACCAGGCTCCAGCTAGATCATTGTTTAGTGAGCATAAGCTCCCACCAGCTGCAAACTGCAGCTGTCTGTCAGCATTTGTGAGGACAAACCATCCCACTATCCCTGAAAACTTAGCTGTAGACAACATACTGGGTCCTCAGACATTCTAGGCACACCCTTTGTATTTTCAATACACTTCCTGTGGGGGAGTACATCAGTACATCACACATATTTCAGAACAAATAGCTTAATGCTTATGTCAAAATGATGCTTGGCATAGAGGTTTCTGTCTTAACAAAACTGTTTCTTGAAAGCTGGAGTGACACTGGCCTGACTTTTGCTAATGTCTGATGTCCTAAAAAAGGAAAAGGAGGGGCCGGGAGTTTGGCCTAGTGGTAGAGTGCTTGCCTAGCATGCATGAAGACCCGGGTTCGATTCCTTGGTACCACATACATAGAAAAAAGCCGGAAGTGGTGCTGAGGCTCAAGTGGTAGAGCTCTAACCTTGAGAAAGTCCAAGGACAGAGTTCATGCCCTGAGCTCATGACCAGGACTGGCAAAAAAAAAAAAAAAAAAAAGGAAAAGGAGGATACTGCTTGCAAGATTGTTATTTCTCAGGATAAAGGGTGCCCTGTAGAACATACCATGGGTATGAGTCTAAGACCAAGTGCCTTCCTCAGAACTAGGGAATGTGGGATGAGAAGGCCACTACAAAGGGGTGAAGATGGAGGAAGTGGGAACCGCTCAGGATGCTAAGTGTGAGCCATTCCTCTCCTCCTTGTATGGGGCATAACAGACTCAAAAGTACACTTACCTCAGAAAAATCTGTATCTAATGTTCAGGTAAAACTGGATGTCTGTGGCTTAAGAAGGGGCTTCGAAAGATGACACTTTTGATAATTAAAATTTGTCAGTCTTCTCAGCAGTGTTCTTTTTCTTTACATTTCCAGGCTTGTTTAGGGTAGGAGAGAAATTGGCATCATCATACCAGATTTGATTAAAGTGCTTGCAGAGTACAGTTTTAAAAAAATCTAGCCTGTTTTCATTATCAGAGGAGGTCATCTGAGCTTTAAGGATCAGTTTTAGAGGGGTGCTTATGTTAGGGATGCCCTGAGAATTACATGTAGGAGCATCTAGGAATGGCCTACCTTTCCTGTGTTTGCCTTCTGTAAACCGTAGACTTTTTGACATGTAAAAAATAGTACTGAAGTTTTCCTGGGCTCCATGTCACCCCTATTGCATGCAGTAGGTATAGGAAGCATGAAGTAGTGTTAGTCAATACTTGCAGAGAAGATGCTTTTGGATTTTTTTAAATAATAATATTTTCTCATGCACACGCATATGGAATTGTCCTATTCATGGGGAAAATTATTGTTATGGAAGAATATTTCTTTAGTAAGAAATGTGCTGTCTTAGGGAAAAAAGCACAATGCAAATTCACATTTGCAGTAAGATTGTACAATATGTAACATATGCCCAAAGTTGGACTAAAGCATCCAAAGAGGAAAACATTCTAAAGTTTGGAAAAAGATACATTCCTTGGGCTATGTGTGTTTAGGGATGTGTGTATGTTTATGGGCAGGAGAGCATTGACCCAACATAAACACTTTCCTTCCCACAATTTAAACATATACACACTTAAAATTGTTTCTGTCACGAGTAGAAACCATGAGAGTCACAGGGTCATTAAATAATAGCGATGCTTTGTTCATCCATGACCTGTCTCTATTCAGTAGGATTGTGAAATGACAAGAAAGACTCTACAAGGAATCAATATTTTCAGAAGGAACAGCAAATACAAAACAAGAGCATTTGCATTGCTAAGTACCTTCACTTCTCTCTATATTGTAGGGTGGTTTTTTTTTGACATGTTCATTGTGAAACCATTTTTGCTGCATGTGCTACATGCAAAGAGCTTGGGTGCTATAATAAATAGAGAGGAAGGCTGCAATAATGTATTTCAGTTAGGAAGAAGCACTTGAAAGAAATTGGTTTTGCTATACACATGATGTGAGCCAATCAATAAAGGTTTAGTCTGACAAGCACTGTCAATATCCATTGTTACAGTTCAGAAAGTCTTTAATGGATAGTTCTTCAAAACCCAATGATTTTAACACATGTTCAAAGTCTCAAAATATGCTATACCTGGCAGAAATTAATCGCAGGTAACATTTGGGATTATATAGAAGGTTAGGTTTCTTTGTGGTTCTCTTTTAATCAATAGACAAATAATAGTCCAATGAAATATATCCATATGTAAAATATGCATACATCTTAGTGAGTGCACATATGTATATGCAACCACTAAGGGGATGATTGAGTAAGGAAAATACATAGTTTGTACTTAGTGGATGTTGAAAAAGTAAGAGAAATTGAGATGGATTTAAGAATGATGCTGTTTATAATACCTGTGTACTTGTGATAATGACACAAGGCACCAATCATAATCTCAACTGCAACACCTATCATAACTTAATATACAAAAATTAAATGAGGGCATTGAACTTATATATCAATCACTGCTGTGGATAGTAATCAGATGAAGACTCAAAAGCAAATAAATTTACATAGTTTGAATAAGATGCCATGTTGTAGGATGGGCAAAAACTTACAATCCAAAATGTATCTTATTCAAGAGTAAGAAGACAGTAACCAACAACTCATGCCTATCTATAATTCTCATACTTATGATAATGAGATCTGGAGGCTCAAGATCTAGCTAGCTCAAGGTCATTCTGGACAAAAATCCTAGGGAATTTCACTCTCCACTTAACCAGACAAAAACCCTAGACTGGAGTTGTGGCTCCAGTGATAGAGTACCATATGAGCAAGCAAACCGAGAAAATGTGAGGTTCTGAGTTCAAACTTCAATATTGGAAATAAAGAAAAATGCATAGGAGAGAACAGAACACATGTTTTTAAAGAATGGCAATAGTATTTGAAAGGAAGCCATATCCACAGTTTTTATCTGAGTTCCCTTAAGTGCTGACCTGAATTTTTACATATTGGTCCTTAAGGCCACCAGGAATAAGCCACTGAGTTTTAAGGTTGGGCATACAGAGGAGTAGAATTGCCCAGTTGGCTGAGAAAAGAGCTCCAGATGTCCCTTGTGGACTTGTGGGTTAAGTGTTGATCTGTCTTTGGAAACATTATGAGATAAGTGAAGTGAAATTGAGAAATGGAATAAAGATACTAGCTCTAAAGGGAATTTTGATTCCACCTACCATTCTACTTCTAATTCTTCTTGGTCTTGCAACATACAGCAAAATGGAACATATTGAGTAGTTCACTGTCAGCCAAGTATGTAACCTTGCAATAGAACTCAATTCCTATTCCACTCAGCACTGTTAGATGTCTCTTCTCCCACCCCTTCTAATGGACAATTCTGACTCCTCAGGCCTCTACTCCATTGCAAGCCCATGTTTCATTCCACTCATTTAAGGCAACTCATATCTCCCAGGTCAGCAATAACACTTTTCATCAAGCTAAACTTTCCATAAGTGTTCCATGCAAAGTAGACTGGAAGTGATGGAGGGAACAATTATCTTCTCTGCGTCTTCTGTTATTTGACAGCTAAACAGTTGGAAATGCAGGGCATTGGAGCAAGAATCAAGCAGAGTTTGTCATTTATGTGTGACAATCAAATCTAAAGAATAGTTAAAAGCAAAGACCCTTCTATATTCAATAACTATAAGAATTAAATTATATATATACTTCTTGGTAAGTTTCATAATATAAAACCCAAACATGTTAGCCATTATCAAGAATAAGTCTAATGTTTGGATAGCTACAATAATTGTGTATACATACATATATAGGATATATATTACCTATAAATAAATAATTGTTTTCAAATGCATATTGTACTTTTCTTATGGCTTTAGGTTCTTTCTCCAAATATTTGTTACATACATTATTTTAGTTGTCTCTTGTTTTGTGTGGAAAATACAAAGATACATCCATATTCTCTCATAGTTACATTGTAGCATTCATACGGTCAATTTAGAGATATAAAAGAAAAATCTTTTTTTGCCAGTCCTGGGGTTTGAACTCAGGGCCTGAGCACTGTCCTTGGGTTTTCTGAAGGCTAGAACTCTATCACTTGGGCCACATCACCATTTCCAGATTTTTCAATGAATTGAACATAGGTCTTCCTGCATGCTAGACAAGCACTCTAGCACTAGGCCAAACTCCTGGCTCCAAAAGAAAAATCTTCAAAGTCATCACTTATTCTACTCCAATACCTACTGATAATGCATCTTACTACATTTTCACAACTGTACAACACAAATATGAATAACTTATATTCTCTTGTGGGCTTCATTTTAAATGTATATGGGACAGGTTTAAATATTACCCAATTCAAACACTGCTAAGCCCAGTCTAGAGTCTAAGTACATTATCATTAAAGTATATTTTACTTTTAATTGCAAATTATACTTCATTCTCCAACTTTACTTATTTTTTCACAGAAATATAAGTGTTGAAATTAAAGTCTGTCATGTCAGCAGCTGTTTGGGGGTTTTCTCTGTTCATGAAACTGAGGACCCTATTTCCTATAGCCTCTTGTGTTTAACTTTGCTGTGCCCTGCTTTCTGCCATAAGATTACCCAGTCATACATTTAACATATTAAATTTCCTCAAGGAAAATGTCTTCTTCATTCTGCCTTTTCCTGGTTTGATGTCCACTTACTATATTAGCAAAACTCTCAAAGTTTTGAGCAGCTTTAAAGTGACTTAGGTTCACTGACACTCTACCAAGTGTAAGAAACCAAGATAAAATATCTATTAATTAGAAGAATGATTTAATGATCTGAGATTTTGTCTCATGTACTGTAAAAAATCGTTTCATTTTTGAAAATGAAAGCTTTCACTTTGTTATTATACATACCTAAGGGATTTTTGCTATTGAAGTGCATTTTTCTTGTCTGTGTTTTCTAAAAAGTGCAGCAGTATATCCATCTTTTTTGGCAGTCCTGAGGCTTGAACTGAGGGCTAGACACACTCTCCCTGAGCTTCTTTTGCTCAAGGCTAACACTTTAACACTTGACCCAGAGCACCACTTCTTATTTTCTCCTGTGAAGTGATATTGAGGAATCAAACCCAGGGCTCATGCATGCTAGGCCAACACTATCACCAAGGCACATTTTTAGCTTTGAAAAATGCACTTTAACATTTTTTTTGTTGGTCATGGGACTTGACCTGTGGACCTGGGCATTGTCCCTGAGCTCTTCAGCTCAAGGCTAATGCCCTACCCCTTGAGCCACAGTGCTACTTCCAGTGGTCTGCTGGTTAACTAGAGATAAGAGTCTCACTGACTTTAATGCCCATGCTGGCTTTGACCTGGGATCCTCAGATCTCAGCCTCCTGAGTAGCTAAGATCACAGGTGTGAGTCACCATACCCAGTGACCTTTAACTTTTATTCTATGATGCAAAGGTATTTTTAGTCTCTGGATTGTAAAAAGAAATTTTTGATAAAACTACAGTGGAAAGCTGGGCCCAATGGCTCACTCCTGTAATCCTAGGTACTCAGAAGACTCAGATCTGAGTGTCAAGATTCAAAGCCAGCCTGGGCACAAAAGGACCTGAGACTCTTATCTCCAATTAACTTCTAGGAAATGGGAAGTGGGGCTTGGCTCCAGGGTAGTGTCTAGCCTTAAGCTGAAGAGCTCAAGGACAGTGCCCAGGCCCAGAGTTCAAGCCCCATGACCCACAAAAAAAAAAAAAACTATAATGGGTAAATCACATATTTTAGTGACATGTTCAATATTAGTGAAGTAATAAAGCAAAATAAAAATATTAATGTTACACATGAAAATATAAGAATCTGCATCATAGACAGATGAAGGCACTAGAAGCATAAGACATAGAGACATCTATTGCTGGGAATCGTAATCATAGAATTTCCATATGGCTGAAAGATACCAGTTTGCCAGCTCTTTATTAGCACTGAAAATATAAAATGTGGCTAGATTTGACTCTTTAACTAGATAATTTAGTATAAAAGTAAACATTTTCATTATATAAATTCTCACTTCTCCACAAATGGATAGATAATATAAATATGAATCATTGAATATATAATATGTGCATACCCTTATGTTATGAAGTGAATCATCTGTTTTGTATTTCTGCAGTGTCTAAGCAGGAACTAAGTGGTTAAAATAAAGTAATGCTGTTAGAACACCCTTCATTCGCTTTTTCAATTATTTCCAGATTCAACTATGATTTGTGTTTTGAGTAAGATATTTAAAGTTTCAGTAACTTAGGCTATCAGTTGAAATATTAAAATGATGACTGATGACTTCTGTTTACACTGAACATGAGGACAGAGGGGTAGAAAGAGAAATTAAATGATCAACAGTATATTAAAACCAAACCAACCCTTTCTGTCCACTCTGAAACTCGGAGTTATGTGCAGATTTCAGTACCATCTAGGGAGAGCAAAACAATGTTTATTACTGTATTTACTAAAAGTCTAAGAATTAACTCAAGCATGTATGCCCTGGAAGGAATCAGGCAAATGCTGAAAAGAAAGTTAGTAAACCTTACTTTTCATTCCAGTCTCCTTTGTGTACAATGCTCTTCTTTCAGTAATTTAGAGAGTGGTTAAGATAGAGTAGCTCCAAGTATGAGAAAGTTGTACTGGAAAATATGAGTAGAAAACTCCATACTTTGTTATGTAATGTTTTTGATTGTTTGAGATGTGTTTTGGAATCTCTGGGGATAAAGAGCCTGACATAACCTTCTATTGTCAGTTTTGCTTTTTTTTTTTTTTTGGATCCCCTGTTCTGGAGACTACAGTGTGGTAAAATGATTATGCTATGGAAGTGCTGCCACTTCTGTCTTGATGTCCTCTTCAAAGTTCATTGAATGTCTGAGCATTTACCTGTTACAAAACTATCTATCTATACCCAACATATCTTTACATAAAACTTCACCACAAAAATAAGAACAAGTATCCTAGAACGCTGTTTGGAAAGGCATTTCTGAATGGCAGTGATTCCACTCTCCTGTAGCATCACTTCTGAAATATTAGCTCTCCCAAAACTGCCAAGTTTAAAAATAATAATAATAACAACATGTAATTTTATCATGGGAATTTCAAGAACAACAATTTGGCAGGAAAAGAACGTATTTCAAAATAAGATCTCCAGTAAGAAAGTTCTGGCAGATACACAATCCTGGATCATGTTATCCGAATGTGAAAGATTTGGAGGTTTTCTTTTGTGGGTCCCAGACCCTTAATAGAACAGAAATAGATCATCATCATCCAAACTGTAGACTCTATCTACTTACTACTACTGTGGGAAAAATCAGTATATGAAGGAATACCCCTTACAACAAGCATTCTCATCTCCAGAGGTGGTGTTGACACCCTATTATCTCTCAAGTATGAAACAGATAGAGTTAATGCTTTTTCTCATATGCAATGCTATTTATGGTACAGAAGATCATCTTAGAAAACCCTCTATCCTAACATCTGAAAAGCCCAGGATCCTAAGGCCTTTCTGCTAAGAGAGCAGTTTTAGCAACAATTAAATCTCTCTACTGTTTAAGAACGTTGCTTAAAGTTAATGCCTTTGCCCTGTGTGTTGAGACTTAAATTGCACATTGTTATTCAAGATTATTCATCTTTGAAAAATATTCTTTTCATTTGGGCTTGAAAGAAAGGATTGTCCACCGATAGGAGAAAAATAATTGGAAAAGTTAAGTTAACTAACAAATCTGGAAAGCTACTACAATTAGGTTAACTGTTTGTGAAGATAAAATATATCTAGAATTAAAGAGATTCCTCTGGTCTCCTATGTAAATCAGATTAAATGCTTTAGAATTTGAATTCATATCTTTCTCTGCTCTATTGTCAAATTAAATAAAATTTTAAGTGGGAATGGAAAAAAAAACTGCTCATTGGCTTAACATAAATCATTAAACTGCAGGAAGTTTCACGCTCAAAAAATAGTTAATTCTCTGAGGAAAAAGAAAAGACTGAATTCTATTTTTCATAAATGATGGATTATTGTACCACACTGTGTATTTTCCAGTAAAGTGTCCTTTTATTTGCACTGTGTGATTACAAGTTTCTAAAAGTATGTGTGGGGTCACTCGGGTGCTGTGGGAAACTGGAAGGAACACTTCTGTTAAAATCAGTAGTGAAATCAGAAGCAAACTATGTCCTGATTATCATAGGCATGTGTTTAAATTTTGCTTTCCTTAATTGGGTATGTTGTATTTACTTAAAATGAACAATTTGGCAGGTTTTTCTCCCTTGACAACAGAAAAGCATAAACTGTTTTATAAGTTTGGCTGTTAAAATCAGATTTGTAAACCACAATATTCGAAGACTATTACTGAAGTTTGCAGGGACCTGAAGAACCTTGCTTTATAACCATGCATTTCTTACATTTTTATTTTGTATTTATAGTGCTTTCAAGCTACTTGCTTAATAAAAGGATGTCATATAGTGTAGTCATTTATGGACTTTAACTTCTGCATACCTCTTCGTAAAACGAGTGGAATGAATAATGGCAAGGGCCTTGTAATTTGGTTTGTCATCTGAAGAAAATTATTTATGGCTTCAGGAAATGGAAGTTGATGCTCTAGACTATCTCCAGGAAAGTCATTCCAGGCAACTTTGGGGAGATTCTGGCTATGTTAAAAACTGTGATTATACACAAGTAAGTTTCTCAGGACATGAGAGAGGAAATACATACAGCAAATAGAAACATATTTGAAAAGCCAATACACCTTATGAACTAGCTCACATGTGGAGCCAGATGGTGGTATTGAAAGCAACATAATATGAACACATATTTAATTTTACAATTATATATAATTAACAATACTATCACTCAAATACCTAGGAGATCCAAAAAATATAGCTTACTACATAGTTATTTTTATAATCTATCATTTATATTGTGTCTGATTTGTAAAGTTTTCTAATCATACCAGATTTACTAATTCTATGATGGCAGAAAATAATGTTGTTTGTCCTGGCATTTTTTTTGGCCTTCCATAGAAGATAGTGGGGTTTGAGGGTGAAATCAAATTGAAACATGTCACCCGAAAAAATGTATAAATGGATTATTTTACGCAATTCCAAATAAAGCAAAATTTTCCAGAGGGATTTTTTTTCCTTTGGTTGAGGATGTTAAGTGTTCCTTCACCCTGAAACACCAGAATCAATCCTGAAGTGTTTGAATACAATATCTGTTAAAGTAGATCACCCGCACTGGTGTTCTTCATAATAGTTGGACTTAGAATTAGACAGTCAGTATATAGTAGGCACAGTATATTAAGACACACTGAATAACTGTTTTGAAACAGCTATGGTCTGCTACTTTTATTTGCTTGGGTTTGGATGAAATTCTACATTTCTCCATAATGAGTGGTCAATAATTCCATGAAGATCCTTTGGTCCCATGTGCATGCTAGTCTCAACAGTTATGCATGTAGACAGTTTGTCTTACTTTTATGTAGCAGCACTGTTAGAAACACAATGTGCAATTTTTGCCAGTCCTCAGGCTTAAACTCAGGGCCTAAACACTGTCCTTGAGCTTTCACAAGGCTAGCACACTGCCACTTAAGCCACAGCATAACTCCCAACATTTTCTGCGTATATGGTACTGAGGAATTGAACCCAGAGTTTTGTGCATGCTAGGCAAGAACTCTACCACTAGGCCACACTACTGGCCCCAATGTGAAACTTTTAAATTATTACCTTTGTATAAACAAACTAATTTGAAATTATTAATTAATTTTAGTACTGTTTCTTTTACCTGAGAGTATCAAAGCAATATCACTTTGACATAACATACAAAATGTATTCCACATATTCAAAGGCCCAAAACCATTAGTGGATACACAGGTGCAAAGCAGAGCTTCACAAACAGTTGAAGTTTAAATTCCAATAAGAACTGATAACATTATGTTGGAATGAGTGAAAGCATAGTCAAAGTATATCCAACTTCCCTGGGGACTCAAGTGCCCTGCTTCTTCTTTATTACACTAAGTGCTGACTTGCCACGCAATCAACTCCTCCAAGCAAAATAGCTGAGATGCTCTGGTGTATAGATAGCAGTGAATCCGAATATTTTCAAGCTGTACACTCATTCATATTCTTTACTTAAAAGTAACTGTACTCCTATATCAATTAATTTAATCATGTATGATAGATAGTTTGTAAACCATGGATGTATTTATGGATATGTAAAAATGATATTTATAGACTTAGTTTAGTTTTTGCCAGTCTTCTACATTTTCTGGGTTGCCAAAAATTTATATTTTCTTGGTTACCACAAAGAAAGGAGAACTTAAGCAGATCTTGCCTCTTTCCCAATGAGTTTAAGGCAGCACTATTCAATAGGAAACAAATTTACATTTCCAATTTGGAAATGTCTAGGGATGATTTTGATTATTACAGTTAAGAAAGAGGTACTGCTAACATATTGTTTGATAAGTCAGGGGAACACAGAGATAAAATAAAAGACCATACAACACAGCCTGCAAAAGAAAACCTTACACAATAAAAATTTGTCTAGCCTAATAAATCAGTAGTTGAAAAGCGCTAGTTTGAGACAAAATAAATAGTGGCAAAGTAGCAGGGTATAAAATTAACACTCAAAAACCAATGGCCTTCCTCTATGAGAACAAGGAGAAGAGTGATGCAGAAATGATGAAAGCAATTCCTTTTGCAATAGCCTCAAAGAAAATAAAATACTTAGGAATTAACTTAACACATGATGTAAAAGACCTTTATTGTGAAAACTTTAAAAACCTGAAAAAGGAAGTCAAAGCAGAGCTAAGGAAATGTAAAACCTCCCATGCTCCTGGATTTGAAGAGTTAGCATTGTGAAAATGACAATCCAGCCAAGAGCTATCTACAAATTTAGTGCCATACCCATCAATATCCCTGTTAAATTATTTTATGAAATAGAGGAAGCAAGACAAAATTTCATATGGAATAATAAAAGACCCTGAACAGCAAATACAACCCTTAGCCGAAAGAACAGTGCTGGAGGAATATCAAAACCAAACTTTAGACTCTATTACAGAGCTATAGTGATCAAACAGCTTGGTTCTAACACAAGAATAAGCCTGAGGACCAATGGAATAGAACTGAAGACCCAGAAATCAACCCACAGATCTATGGCCACTTAATCTTTCATTAGGGAGCCAAAAAAACATAGCATGGAAGAAAGACAGACAGCCTCTTTAACAAATGGTGCTGACAAAATTGGTTAAGCATGGATCAACAAGTTGTGGTATTTGTACACAATGGAATTCTATGCTGCTGTCAGAAAAAAACAACATCGCCCCATTTGTTAGGAAATGGAAAGACTTAGAAAAAATCATATTAAGTGAAGTAAGCCAGACTCAAAGGAACTTAGGCTCAATGGTTTCCCTCATTTGTCATAATCAGTAGAAACCTTGGGCTCTACTAGCAGAGATCTGCAATAGAGCAAAACCTTGTTACATAAGGCCATATAGTATGAAGCTAACTGAAAGGACCTCCAGGATATTGAAACAAAAGCCATATAACGAATGATTGTTGTGCTTAATGTACTATGTTATCTCTCATCTGCTTTGCTGTCCCTTGGGTATCTCATATTGTTACAGTATCTCACTTTGTTATCTGATATATTAAATTTATTTGTAATTTGTAATTGGTTATTTAAAATTTGATAGGGAAGGGGGGTAAAACAAGAAGGGTGGGGGGGTGGGGGGAGGGTAATGGGTATCAAGACATGTGAAAGGGTATCAATGTATGTGAATTAATGTACCTTCTATCTGGCAAATATCATGTAACCCTTTTATTAATTACAATAAAAAATAAAAAAATAAAAAAAATTGGTTAAGCAGCTGTAGTAAACTAAAACTGGAATCTTCTAAGTCACCTTGCACCAGAATTAATTCCAAATGGTACCCTCAAAACTTTACAAGAAGTATAGGAGATACACTAGGGCTCATGGGCACAGGAAAAACTTTCTTAATAAAGGTCCAGAAATATACCAAATTAAGGAAAGTTTGAACAAATGGGACTGCATTGAACTGAAGAGCTTTTGTACAGCAAAGGACACAGTTAGCAAGTTAAATAGAAAGCCCACAAAGTGGGAGATCTTCACTAGTCATACAACAGACAAGGGCCTCATTCTAAAATACACCTACAGCTAAAAAAAATTGAATCTCTCACAACAAATCCTCGAAGAACCAACTATCCTATTAAAAGGTGGGCTAAAGGCTTAAAGAGAGATTTCTCTAAAGAGGAAATAAAAATGGCCTATAGACACATGAAGAAATGCTCAACATAAAAGAAATGCAAGTGGCCTGGAGTTTGGCCTAGTGGTAGAGTGCTTGCCTAGCATGCACAAAGACCCCGGTTCAATTCCTAGGTACCACATATATAGAAAAAAAAGCCAAAAGTGATGCTGAGGGTTAAATGGTAGAGTTCTAGCCTTGAGAAAGTCTAAGGACAGTACTCGGGGCCTGAGCTCAAGCCCAGGACTAGCAAAAGAAAAAAAAAAAGAAAAAGAAAAAGAAATGCAAATCGAAATAACTTAGACATTCCACCTCACTCCAGTTAGAACGGCCATTATCAAAAAATCTAATAACAGATGCTGGCCAGGAGAGATGGTTACTACAGTGTTGGTGGGAGTGCAAATTCATTCAACCACTCTAGAAAGCAGTATGGGGTTTCCTCAAAAGTCTAAACATAGAGTTCCCCTATGACCCACCAATCCCACTTCTTGGCATTGACCCAACTGTCCAGAAACAAAAGCATATTAAAGCTACTAGCACTACAATGTTCATTGCAGCATTTTTTACCCATAGCTAAGATATGGAACCAACCCACATGCCACTCAGTAGATGAATGGATCATGAAGATATGGTACTTACACACAATGGAATTCTATGCTGTCTTCAGAAAGAATGGCATTGCCCCATTTGTAAGGAAATGGAAAGACTTGGAAAAAATCATATTAAATGAAGTAAGCCAGACCCAAAGAGTATAGGCTCAATGGTTTCAATAATTTGTAATAATTAATACACATCTAAGATTCTCTAGTAAAGGATTGCCATAGCTCAAAAGCAATGTACATATGGTCATACAGAATGAGATTAAAGAAATGAACTTAGGTTATAGAATCAAGAGGTTTACCTTTGTGATTGTTGCCCTTAATGTACTATGTAAAGTTATTTTTCTCTTTTTATTCCCATGATGACTAATTTCATGTGCTAACTCCAACTTTGTTACCTGGTAGTCTGTATATACACTTAATTTGTTTATTTGAAATAGGGAAGTGAATGGGGAAAACAAGATGACTGGTTGGGGGAAGGGAAAAGGAAAGGGGAACAAAAACATGAGAAGGGGTATCAAGGTTCAAGAAGTAATGTACCCACTACCTGACAAATGTAACTATAACCCTTTTATACATTATCCCGACAATAAAGTACAATAAAAAATAAAAATTTAGATGAAAAATAAAAACTTAAGGTCTTTCTAAGTGACATCATCTCAATTCAATATAGCATCTATATACATGTTTCCATCAAAACTTTGATTTTTTTTAAAAAAGATGAAAGATGCATGCAAAATGAAGAGAACAGTATCTGAATTTACTTTCATAAAAAGAACTTCACCCTTCTCCAAGCTAGCCATAGGCAGGCACTATGTTGTTCTTCTGTCTGCCCCAGCCATACATAGTATTTTGCCTTTTTTTCTTGATAATTGAAATTTACTTAATTTGCTTTGTTTTCTAAGAGATGCAAAACTATCCTCAACCAATTATGAATTGGTCTTTTACAATTTAAACCAGGAAAATTATAAAAAGTAAACCTATTTTTAATGGTACTGCTGGGCATCAGTTGCTAATACCAATAATTATAGTTACTCAGGAGACTGAGATCTTAGGATCTAAATTTAAATCCAGGCACAGATGATAAATTCAAGAGACACATATCTCCAATTGACCAGCAAAAATCCATTAGTGGAGATATGGATCTAGTGGTAGAGAGCCAATCTTCTGCAAAACAAACAAACAAACAAACAAACAAACAAAACTATGGCAAGAGTATGAGGCCTGAATCCAAGCCTGAATAGGGGTGCCAAGAAATAAATTCTAAAAAATAACTAATAAATCATTTAAAATCTAAATTTTTTCCAAGAGTTGAGTTAAGACATGCATAAGTATGATCTAGGTAAGATCTATTACAAAATAAATTACTATCCATAATTAATAAAACACCTTGCATGTGGTTAATTTCAACACTTAATAAATAAGATTTTATGTACTATCTTTGTCATGTAATTCACTGGTTTTATTATAGTCTTTGCAATAGTCAACATTCAACAATTTTTATGCAAGAATAAATCTGACATGCACATGACTTTGAAAATAAACCATAGGAGACTAATAAAGGCAGGAGAAAATGAAACAAACTTGTATTTCAAACTTTCACCCAGAAATTATGATCACAATTTATCAATAAACAGCCCCAAAAATATTTGCTTCAGGAAAAGAAATCTCCTTTGTTAGCAATGAAAATAAAAAAGACAGACAGAATTACTTGGGCATGCAGGACCTTCAGACATGTATGTAATAGTTATCGATGGTATATAGAAAGCATAACTAAAATTAAAGCTAAATCCTAACTCCCATTTCCTTCTTTTAGATTACTTTTTCCTTACTTGGACCATAATTTTGTGTTTAGATATGTGAAGGAGAGATTAACTAGATAAATGTTATTATTTTAAATACAAGGGAAAGAAAATGAAAATGAATTATGAACATAAGGAGCTAACTCCATTCTTAGAATTTCATGCAATATAGGAATTACAGTTCAACTAATACTTTCATATGGGAAAATCTTACATATATGTCCCATCTACACAGAAGGGCCTAAGCCATTAATTCAAGTAGCTGTTCTATAACTACTGTTTTCTATTTACATTTGCATAATGTAATAATCATAAAGAGAAATTTACTGAAAGTCTCTGACTTCTTTTTAATCTCCAGTGTTCAGACTGCATCACAGTGCTTCTGATACCAGTGACAAAAACCGAGTTAAAAGCAGACTAAAGAAGTTTATTACTCGAAGACCTTCACTGAAAACTCTGCAAGAAAAGGGGCTCATTAAAGGTACAGAACATTTTATACCATAAATGTGATAAATGAATGTGTCTGTCTCCATAGCAAGTTATAGGATATTTTATCCATGTCAAGTTGCTTGCTAAATTTACTGACCTACAACAAAAGGAAATATAATCATCTAGAAAACAAAACAAAAAAATGAACCTTGGGAAAATAGAGGTAGATTCGTACTTTGGAATTCCAAGGATCTGAGCTCCGGACTGAGAGTAGAGATATCCTTGCAACTGGCCTGTTAGAATAACCATATGCCTCAATGTGCTTAAACACTGCTCATTTATACCTGTTCCCACTGCCTATTCAATAGCATTAGTTTTTTTTTTCATTCTCATACATGTCCTGTTTTGGATGTTTCCTGCTTGCTCAAAAACTACTGCTAAATAGATAGTCAAAGACAAACTAGTTTCATGAAAATGTATAGATGTGTACAGCTGGAGACCTAGAAGTTTCGTCTAAAATGAAGAGAGGGGATACTTTTAGAAATACACACACACACACACACACACACACACACACACACACACAAATAGAAGAGAAATTCCTAACTATTCTAGCCAATAGAAGAGAAAAATATGTTCCATTATTTTAGACTAATCAGAATTCATATTTTGATTGCAACATTAACTGGTAGAATAAGTAAACTTGACATTGAACAAATCATGATTTCTCTGAAACTCAGCTTTTTTGTTTGTTTAATTAGGATTCTTAGACACAACAGAAAGAGCATTTAACCCTTTATAGGATCAAATACTTAGAACAATATACTAGAACCTTCAATTGAATTAAACCTTTACATTGTTATTTTGTTAGAAAGGTTTCACTTGCCAATTACTTGATATTTGAAGTGATATGAAAACTAACGGAGGCCATGAGTTTGGCCTAGTAGGAGAGTGCTTGCCTAGCATGCATGACTCCTAGGTACCACGTACATAGAAAAAGTGATGCTGTGGATCAAGTGGTAGAGCTCTAGCCTTGAGAAAGTGCAAAAAACAGTGCTTAGGCTCTGAGTTCAAGCACCAGGACAGGCAAAAAAACCTAATACAGTCCAAATAATCCTAATATTACATAAAGTTGATGTTTTTCATGACTGTGGCAAAATGAGTTGATTTAATTCAGTAACCGGTTTGGCCACAATCAAAATAGTAAAGATGGAGGAAACTGTTGAGTGCCCTAGAATCGGTGTCAGAAAGCACCAAAGCAACTAGAAGCCTAACAGTTTCTAATGCACAGAATCACTGAACACACTTTGGTGCCTGCCTTTCCTACCTCAGAGCTACATTTAATCCTCACCATAGCTGACCAATGAATCAGTATTCATTAGTAGTGCTATGGAAAATGTTTGTGAAATTCTGATTTGATAAGCTTTTATTGTTGTCTTCTGTGGAATTTTTCCCAAATGCGATCAAGTTATGCAAATGGGTCATTTCTCGGGCTAATTTTAATTTTAACTATGAACTTTTCTCAAGGCTTTCACTGACTTTTATTTTCAACTAAGTAAAAGGCAGTAATACATCTTTTTAAAGAATCCAGGAAGCTGAATTTAGTACATTAGTCTGATTTCTTATTTGGATTAAAGCAAAGGAGGGTGGCTAAAACATAGTCATTATTTTTTTTCATAGTCATTATTTTTAAGTGTTAAGAAATACCACATAAAATAAATTAATGATTGTATGCTAATAAATTATTCACATAAAATTAAATTAATGTTTAACTTGTTAATTTCTCCAAACAAAATCTCTCAATTCTTTTCAAAGGAAAGAATGATTTAGAATAGGATATGAGTATTAATCCACAGCATATTTGGCATAAAAATTATATCAAATTCTCTAACCTCTGACTGTCCATACCAGACAAATTGCACATTGCTTTTGTTCTAATAATTGTGCTTCCTGAGACCTACAAAGCACTTCGGGGTTCAAATCCCTCTGCAAAGCTTACTCTTTTGTACACTGGTACTGCCAAAGGTTGAAGAGATGGAGCTCTAATCTCAATCAGCCTTCATGGAGAATCACAAAACTAGCAGGAAATTCAGTGCATCCAAGACTTCTTAGCAATTATCTGAAACATGTCCCACAAAGGCCCTTATGTGAAAATTGCTTGATATCACATAGTCTCCACTAAGTAGCAGAGCCTTTCTTCAAAACTTATGTTTGCTTAGCACTAGTGACTCTTCTCTGTAATCCTAACTACTCAGGAGGCTGAGATCTGAGGATCACAGTTCAAAGCCAGCCTGGAGGGAAAAGAAAAAAATAGCCATGAAACTATTATATACAATTAACCAGGAAACTTTTAAAAACCCAGAAGTGGAAGTGTGACAGAGTAGACTAGCCTTGAATGAAAAAAAAAAAAAAGTATTAGTATTACGCCCTGAATTCTACTCCCAGTTCTAGCACAAAAGTGAAAACCTATTTATCTACTTTTGGAGTTACAGAGTCCTCTCCAAATGGGATGATTCTAGAGAGACTGCAGATCTGGAAATAGTCCATTGATGTGACAGCTTTTACTAATCTCCTTAAAATGCAAGTGTATACAAATGCATTAACCAAAACACAATGCATTCAAGGGAGAATTCAAACATTGTAATTCCTTAGGAAGGCAAAGTCAGCACCAGGAGGCAGGTACTTGAAAGGGGTCAGACATGGGTCAAGGCAAAAAGAGTAGATCAATGAAGAGGAAAATGAGAGAATGCAGTCAATAATTTAGTGTATATTCTACAAAATTAAGATGAGTGATGGAAGGGGAAAGGGAGTGGGTAGGGGCATGATGGGTGACAATATTGAAAGGAGTGACATCAATCAAAGTATGTTGTATTCATGAACAACTATGTTAAGTGTCAACTCCTTTGTACAACGACTTAAAGCTTAAAAAATAAATAAATAATGAAATGACACATGAGAAGGGGAAACATGATGAAATAGAAGGGTAAGCAGCAGGTAAGAACTCTTAATACTTTGGATAAGTGTGGTAATCATTGCTAAAAGCAATGAGCTCGCCAAGTATATTTATACTTGCCAAAGTGATGGCAAATATCTTCAAATATATGAATTTCTTACATGGAGCATTACACTGGAAACAAAGTTTAAATCTTGCCATCAAAATATCCCTCTTAAGTGTGATAAGTTTATTTGTATATAACTTCTACTTGGTTTTCAAACTAATAGCTCTTTAGTTTCAGTCAGACTATATAATCATCCAAATAATATCATTGACATCCAAGAATAAGAACGACTAGAAAACACAGTTTTTAAAAAAGATTGATGTTTAATTTGAGAAGTGCTAGTATTTTCTTTTTTAATTTTTATTGTAATTAATAGAGGGGTTAGTTATATTTTCCAGATAGAAGGAGCATTACTTCACACACATTGATAGCCCCTTCTCATGTTTTCATCCCCATTTCCCTATCCCCACCTTCTCCCTTTATCTTTTTCCCACCTTCCCTTTCCTATTTCAAATAAATAAATAAGCATATATACAATATACCAAATTACAAGGTAAGATATTGTAATAATATGGGAATAACCAAGGGGCAACAAAAAGGATGAGAAATAGCATAATACATTAAGAACAACATTCACTTATTATATAGCTCTTGTTTCCATATCATGGAGGTCCTTTCCTTTGCATGAAATGAAAGGACCAATGGCCTTATGTATCTAGGTTTTGAGCTATTGTAATCCTCTGCTAGGAGACTCCAAGGTTTAAGTATTAGTATTTTCTATATTAAAAAATAAGAGAAACATAGCTAGAAGTTTTGCCTATTGGTAGAGTTCTTGCCTAGCATGCACAAGGCCCTGGGTTTGATTCCTTGGTAACACATATAGAGAAAAAGCAGGAAGTGGTGCTGTGACTCAAGTGGTAGAGCTTGAGCCTTGAGAAAGTCCAAGGACAGTGCTTAGGTCTTGAGTTCAAGCCCCAGTACTGGCCAAAAGAAAAGAAAAATAAGAGAAAGGCTTTAATATAGTTTTAACCATCTCTATTATTCATCTAGCAATTAGCTACACAACATCTGCAGAAACTGAAAATATTGTAATTTTTTTCACATTAGATGATAATGTGAAGAAGCTATTTGAAAATTCAATACTTCAGAAATCTATAAGAAACATTGATTTCAGCCTCACCTCACCTTTTATCCCTAGGAGTACCACTTTAAATGGATTGCATTCATAGTTATGCTAGAAGTAGGCTCCATTGTTATCTCCGATGCAGAACAGTCTCTCAATGCTTTTCTTATCACTGTCTCCCTTACCTTCAGAGTTATGAGATCTTGATTTTTTCTTTCTTAACACAAAACATTGTAATACTGCTGCAATATGTGTCTATGACAAAATTACACTCTCATTCATCTGCCTCTTCTCTTTTCCAGAAAATAGTAAAATGGTAAAAAAAAAAAAAAAGTTGGTCTTACTGTCCTCCATGTGTGTGCTCTCTCTCTCCCTCTCACTCTCTCTCAACATCTTTCTCTCTCCCTTTATCTCTTTTCACTTTCTTTCCTCCCTTCCTTTCCTTTGCTTCCTCCCTTCCTTGACCCTTCTCTACCTTCTTCCTTCTCTTCCTTCTCCTTCCATAGCTCCTTTTCTCCCTTCCTAACTTGCTAATTTCTAACTTCTTTCTTTTCTTCTGGGATTTGAATTTGGGGCCCTACCCTTGCTAGGCCATTGTCACCATGTTCAACTCTAATATTTTTTGTAGTCTTTGACCTTCCTCCTTCAATTTAGATAAATTTCTGGTCTCCTTACCATGTGATTTCCTTTTATTATTTTTCTGTGATGTACTTGTATTCCTTTGAAGCCCTTGGCTTTCCTTTCTTGCTAAAAGTCCTTTTGTTACAATGTAACAGGTTTCATTAATCCCTTCAAAAATCAAGAGACTTTAAATATCTAAAAATATTTCTCTAAAATAGCCACACACTTTACTATTAATTTAGTTGAGTATCAAATTCCATTGCTTCTAGAAAGCAGTTGCATGCTCTAAGTTTAAGAGTATTAACTCTTCGTGAAGGTGTAATTTAATATTATTTCCTTTTTGAATGTTTGTAACAAATATAATGTACATAATTGACAATGTTTTGGAAATATATTCTGTTTAGCATTTAACAACAAGAATGATGACTCTTCAAATCTGGAATTTACTTCTCTTTGTTAGTATTTTGATTGGCTTCTGGCATATGTGCACTGGTTCCTCCATGAGATCTTGAGTATGAAAATACCTAGTTATCAAGAAGCTTTTGTAATTTTACTTTCATTTTTAGACTTTTTTCTTTTGCTGTTTTATTCTTTTTTCATAACTCATCTTTCACAGAAAAGAAAAAACTTATTGAATCATTCTACTTCCATATCTTATAGTAAGAATGATATTAATATCCATAAATACACTGAATAGGTAGAAGGGTGTATGTGTGTGTGTGTGTGTGTGTGTGTGTGTGTGTGTGAGTGTTTGTGAATGTTAACTTATCTGAAGATATAAAATAGAATTCATCATTGTTCTAAACTTTGAGGTTTTAATTTTATGATTTTCTCCCTTCTTGTCTAAATCATCCTTTTCATTTTATGTCCTATTTTCCCATTTTTTGTGTCATTCTATTTCTTCCAAATTAATGACTTTGCTTAAATAACTGCTCTTGATGATTGCCCATTATTCTTAAAGAATGGTCCCACATGGGCCAGCTGGAGCTCTGGATTCTCTGGTAGAGCTTGTCAATTAGATGATTTTGCTTTAGAGTGATCTTTCATGGCTCCACACCTGCCTTAAATATCATATTTCCAAAAGATGAAGAATTCTTTAAAATCTCAATAAAAGTGTTCATCGCTGTGATGATAGAACAGATCTCAATTCCATTTTACAATTATGAAAATTAAGGAAAGAAGCAATTAGTATATTTGAAAGTGTAGCAGTTTTCCAATGGGTCGGGTTAACAATGGATTCTACCATTTATTGACTATATCACTTAGCATGTGGTTTTCAACTTTCTCCTCTAAAATTTTTGCATCATAAAGTTTAACTTAACTGATGTATGGAAAGAGCCTGTTGTAATGCTTAGTTTGTCTTAGCCATTTTATAACTGCTTCCTTCCTTGCTTTGAGCTTTTTCTTTATTTTTATTTCCTTTTTAAAAAATCTTTTCTTCTTTTCCACTTTCTTAATCTTCTTCCGTCCATAACTCACTTCCTTTCCTTCACTCTTCTTCCCTTAATTTTCCTTTTCTTTCTTTAGGTTCACTGAAGACATTATGAGCAAGATGGTTCTAGGTAACTATTCCCCCAAGTATTCATTTAAAATGTGAGAAAACACTTTAGGCGAGTGTTTAGTAAAGGCAACAGGAAGATAGATACTTAATTTCAGAAAAGTACATGGAGATTTTGGAGTTGGCATGTATTTCCCTTTTTGTTGATTTTTATTGTAGAATTATTTGTATTTAAATTGGCATGTACTCATTTTTATAACTACACTCATATCATATTGTCATTTAACTGTAAGATCACTTAAGTAATTATCTACACAGACACAACTAATATTTTAGTTTTGTGTCAAAGAAAATAATGTCTTTGAAAAATTATGGTACTTCGGTAGAATATGTAAATTATATCCAAGTAAAAATATATTTGCCATTCAAATAATAGATACACATTTTCAACCAGAAAGATGTATAATCAGTCATGTGTATGAATAGAAAAAGCATTGTGTTAAGAGTGATATATTTTAAAATAAATTTTTAGAACTGATGTATGACAGCATGACTTACTTACAAGTTATTGTAAGAACACACACACACACACACACACACACACACACTCTGCAATGTAGCTTTGAATTGAGACATACTTCAACTCTTGCACATTATCAGTGTTAGTCTGAAAATGTATTTGAATTTATAACAGGGCATAGGTCTATCATTGCTTGGGCTTGAAATACTCTCACAACTTCCACAATGTGCACTAATGTGCTTAAAATATCTTGTAAATCTTCTTTCCTTTAAACTTCTTTATGGTTCATAATTGAACTGTGATCCTTATATGTGAGCTATGTCATGATTTAATATTAGCCAAAATTAATAGTCAACCTTATGCTTCTTTATCTTGGTCTACAAGCTTCCTGGTTCCTTTGCCTTAAGAGTTCTCAGGCAGTTTCTGTTATTTAAAGGCAGTTTCTGTTATTTAAAGACACTTGGGAGGAAATGTGTTGGTAGTAGAATATCACGCAGTTTGTTTTGATTCAATAATAAAATACAAGTAACCACGAAAAAGAGAGAAATGTTGTGGGGAAATGCACCTGGATAGCAGTTTAAGCCTATGCCTTTTGTTGTTGGTAGTGTGGTCATGGGGCTTGGACTTTGGGCCTGGACACTGTCCCTGAGCTCTTCAGTTCTAAGCTACTGCCCTACCCTTTGAGGCACAGCGCCACTTTCGGTTCATCTAGTGGTTAAAGGATAAGAGTCTAATGGACTTTAGTGCCTCAGGGCTTTGTACCCCAGTACTCAGATCCTAGACTCCTGAGTAGCTAAGATTACATGTGTGAGCCACCTCCCTTGGAAAGCCTATGCCTTTTAAAAACCTGTTATTCAAGAAAGATATGACGCAGGTCCTAGTCAATTTTCAAGGCAGATAAACTATAGAGCAATGAAAGAAAATGAGGTCCAGAAATGGGAGTTTGTTAGATAATAGGGTAGAAAATGAGCCAGTACAATAAGTTTGTGGTTCAAAATTTTACTTTCTTAAGAGATTAGTCTTTTATACAGATGTTGATTAACATGTATTATAATTTGAGATGCAGTATTAATATATAGCCAGTCTTCCATGTTCATGAGCTCTACATCTGAGGATTCATCAACATAGTTTGAAAATATTAGACAACCCCATTCCAGTACCTGCTTTCTAAGGAATTGCTTGTTTTTTTTTTACATTCTTAGAATATTGTCTATAATTTTGACTTAGTCTTCAGTGTCATTTGAATTCTGATACAGATTGGAAATGCTGTACTTCTGTGTTCCAGTTTGAGCTCTCTCAGGTTACTATAAAACAAGAAAAATCTCAGCTAATTGGGAGGTGGAGATAGGATTAAGGTTTAGGCACAAGTTAGCAAGATCCCATCTCAATAGCAGGTGGTCATGGGGAAATACTAGATAAGCAGATAAAAGAAAGAGCACATGGAGAAAACTTGAAATATAGTATCAGTTGTAAAGCACTTGCCTGGAAAGTATGAGATACTTGATTCAATAACCCAGGAACTACAGAAAGAGGAAGGAGGAAGAGGAAATGGAGAAGAAGGCAGAAGGAAAAGAAAGAAAATAAGGAATAAAAACATGTAAACCAATATGAAAGTATCAGAAAGTCAGGTTTTGTTTCATTATGTAAATCTGTATCATGATTAAGTATACCTTGTCCATTAACTCTTTTTCATTTTGATATATTTTACTTGATTTGATTAGAAGTATTGCACCTATGTATTCCTCCCTGGAGAGTATTCTCCTTTGGTCTCATGGTGTGTGAATACCTAGAGTCCTATATAATTTATCAAGTCCCAGAGTATTTTATTTTTTATTGTAATGTATAGAGGACTTGCAGTTATATTTGCAAGATAGTAGATACATTACCTCTCACATATTGATGCCGCTTCTCATGTTTTTTTTTTATATTTTTTATTGTAATTAATAGAAGGGTTACATATTTGCCAGATAGAAGGTGCATTAATTCCCATACATTGATACCCTTTCACATGTCTTGGTCCCCATTTCCCTCCCCTGAACCCCCACCCCTCATCGTGTTTTCCCCCCTTCCCTATCCAATTTCAAATAACCAAATACTAATATATCCCATATGTCAGATAACAAAGAGAGATACTGTAAAAATATGAGATAACCAAGGGACAGAAAAAAAGATGAGAGATAACATACTACATTAAGGACAACAATCATTCATAATATGGCTTTTGTTTCTATATCCTAGAGATCCTTTCATTTAGTGTCATACTATATGGCCTTATGTATCAAGGTTTTGCTCTATTGCAAATCTCTGCTAGGAGAGCCCAAGGTATCTACTGATTATGACAATTGAGAGAAACCATTGAGCCTATGTTCCTTTGAGTCTGGCTTACTTAATTTAATATGATTTTCTCTAAGTTTTTCCATTTCCTAACAAATGGGGCAATGCCATTCTTTCTGACAGCAGTATAGAATTCCATTGTGTACAAATACCACATCTTGTTGATCAACTCATTAACTGAGGGACATCTAGGTTGGTTCCATATCTTTGCTATGGTAAATAGTGCTGCAATGAACATTGTTGTGCTAGTGTATTTAGTATGGCCTTGTTTCTGGATGATTGGGTAAATGCCAAGTAGTGGAATTGTTGGGTCATAGGGGAGCTCTATGTTTAGTCTTTTGAGGAACTGATATACTACTTTCCTTAGTGGTTGAATGAGTTTGCACTTCCACCAACAGTATAGTAGTGATCCCTCCTGGCCACATCCCCTCCAGCATCTGTTGTTATTAGTTTTCTTCATCCTGGCCATTCTAACTGGATTGATGTAGAATCTTAAGAGTTGTTTTGATTTGCATTTCTTTTATGACCAGAGATGTTGAGCATTTCTTCATGTGTCTATAGGCCATTTTTGTTTCTTCTTCAGAGAAGACTCTCTTTAAGTCTTTGGCCCATCTTTTAATGGGATGGTTGTTTCTTTGGAGATTAGTTTTAGAGTGATTCAATTTTCTGAGCTGTTGATACATTTTAGATATGAGGCCTTTGTCTGTTGTATGGTTGGTGAAGATCTTCTCCCATTCTGTAGGCTCCCTAATTAATTTACTAGCTATGACCTTTGCCATACAAAAGCTCTGCAGTTTAATGCAGTCCCACTTATCCAGCCTTTCTCTGATTTGTTGTGATTCTTGGTCCTTATTAAGTAAGTTTTGACCTGTGCCAAGGAGGCCTAGTGTATCTTCTATTCCTTCTTGTAAAGTTTTCTGCGTGTCAGCTTTTACCTCCAGGTCTTTGATCCATTTGGAGTTAATTCTAGTACAGGGTTCCAAAGAAGGATCCAACTTTAATTTCCTGCAGGTGCTTAACCAGTTCTGCCAGCACCACTTGTTGAAGAGGCTATCTTCCATTCTATTTTTTTTGGCTCCCTTGTCAAAGATTAGGTGGCCATAGGTCTGTGGTTTAATATCTGGGTCCTCAGTTCTATTCCATTGGTCTTCAGGCCTGTTCTTGTGCCAGTACCAAGCTGTTTTGATAATTATAGCCCTGTAATAGACTCTAAAGTTTGGAATTGAAATTCCTCCAGCGCTGTTCTTTCTGCTAAGAAGTGTTTTTGCAGTGTGATGTCCTTTTCTGGTCAGGTCTGTTTGGGGTTCTAAAAGCTTCTTGTATCTGGATGGGCCTGCCCTTCTGTATATTTGGGAAGTTCTCTGAGATGATTCCCTGAAGTATATTTCCAATACCATTGACCTCTTTCTCCAGACCCTCCTCAATATCAATTAGCCTTAAATTAGGCTTAAATTGTATCTTGGACCTCCTGTAGCGTTTTCTCGTATTTCCTAGATTTGAATTGACTCATTTTCTGTTCTTTCTCTATAACAACTAAATAACCATCAGCCCTGGAAATTCTCTCTTCTGCATTGTCTAACCTGCTATCAAAGCTTTCTACTTTATTCTTCATCTCCCTTGCTTATAATTGCTCATTTTTGATGCCTTGCATCTCTTGTTTTAGATCATGTACGGATTTCTTTAGTTCCTTGATTTCCATTTGAGTGGTTAGCTCAGCAGCTTTATTCTCTTTGGACATTTATTAGAGTTCAGTCACCTTTTTGTTTGTGGATTCTATGAATTCGTCCATTTTTCTTTGAAAAACCTTTATTATGGCCATCTTTATGGCTTCCCCTTTTTTCACATATCACCTTGTTTATGGTTTCCTCTTGTTTAGCTGTGGCTTCCTCCCTTTTCTCTTTCTTTATGTTTTCACACTTTTCATTAATGATGTTTATCAATTGCATTTGTATAGCACTTGGAAGACTCTCCTCTAGATTTGCCACTGACAGCTCCATTGCCTGTTTATGTTGGGTGGGAGATGTTATTCCTTGATTTGACATTTTTCTTGAGTTTCTTGTTCTGCCCATTTGAGGATGGGAGCAAGATTAATACTAAAAACAAGATTATAATTTTTCAGATATAACCAACATAGACCTTTTTAGTTGGCTGACAATAGATGTTCGCTCTTTTAGATTGGTAATATCACTCTCTCTTTCTTTTCGTGCACTTACATACAAATCTAATACAGTCACAGATGACCAATTTATGCCCAAAACAATAAACCCCTCAATCCAATCTCTATTGTATTTAAGTCCCTCTGGACCTAGTGTATAATTGAACACCTAGATACACAGCATTGCTCAACAACCATCAAATGTAGATCCATGCATTATAAGAGTTGAAGGATGAGCAGAAGACCAGAGATAGAAAAATAATATGAAAGATGACAAGGGAGGTAGGAAAAGAATACTGCAAGAGTATAAGATTATTATAGGAAACAAAACAACAATAAAATAAAAGAAAACAGAACACACACACACACACACAAATCAAAAACAAAAAAGAGAAGGTAGGGGGAGATTGCTCACTGTTCTGAGTTCTTACCCAAGAGATACTAGGGTTGAGAACCAGGAGTTTAAAAAGCAGGTGACTGTATCAATATGGATATTGTTTTTATTCAGACTGCACCCAGAGCTCTCACTGTGTTTCTAGGAACAACCACAGTGACAGAAGGATTGCAGGAAAAGAGAGGAGAAAAAAAAAAAAAGAATGAATCTTAACATTAGAAAAAAAGGTGTAGGTTAAATGGGAAAGAGAAAAATAAGAACATCTAAAAATGCAAATGAAATGGGGTAGAAGAAAAAAAATGGTATCCTTCAGTTTTTTGGGGGGGAGATGTGCAGGATAGGAAACTTGTGTCTCCACTAAATTCGAGATCTAAACACTTCACAAAGTCCTTTTTCTCTTGTGATTTGGCTTTGCTGTTTTTTGGTTCAGATTGCTTGATTGGTAAAACAAAGCTGAAAGATCCGCGGGCGGCTTTGTTTACCAGGTCTGTGGCCAGCGCAGGGGACTGACTTCAGCAGTGATGGGGCCAGATTTGCAGCCAATTAGAAATCCTTTGCCAATTAGAAAGATGGTGCTATCAGCAACAACTCTCAGGCTCCAATTGCTTTGCCTGGATCCTTGCCAGCAGTCAAGATGGTGCTGCTCTCAGCTGGAGGGGGAGGGGCTCCCTCCCAATGCAGTTCCATGAGCAGAAGTGGAAACTTCTCCTCGGAGGTACTCACAAATTGCTGGATTGTCTGGTTCTGTGAAGCTGGCAGGTCCATCCACGGCTGGGTGTCGGCTCTCCCCTTCTCATGTTTTGTCCCCTTTTCCCTACCTCCACCCCTCCCAATAATCTTGTTTTTCCCCTTCCCTTTCCTATTTTAAATAAACAAATAAAAATAGGGAATGGGGGAAACAAGATGAGGGGGGAGGAAATGGGGACCAAGACATGAGAAAGATTATCAATGTTTGTGAAGTAATGCGCCTTCTATCTGGTGAATATAATGTAACCCTTCTATTAATTACAATAAAAATATATGAAAAAACCTATATACAATATGTCAGGTAACAAAGTCAGATACTGTAACAATATGAGATTAACCAAAGGGCATCAAAAGAGAAGAGAACAACAATAACATAATATAAAGCTCTTCTTTCCATATCCTGGAGATCCTTTCATTTAGCCTCATCCTATGTGTCCTTCTGTACCTAGGTTTTGAGCTATTGCAATCCTCTGCTATGAGAGTCCTAGGTGTGTACTAATTATTACAAATGAGAAAAACTATTGAGCCTATGTTCCTTTGAGTATGGCTTACTTCACTTAATATGATTTTTTTCCAAGTCTTTCCATTTCCTTACGAATGGGGCGATGTCATTCTTTCTGATGGTAGCCTAGAATTCCATTGCGGATAAATACCATATCTTCTTTCTTTTTTTTTTTTATGAAGTTAAACAGAGTTTTATTCCGCGTCTAGCATCAAGAATCATACTGGCTGGTCAGGGAGGTCTCTAAGATATGAGTGAGAGAGCGACCCTGCCTAATCTTATACCATATCGTCTTGATCCTTTCATCTACTGAGGGGTATCTGGTTTGTTCCCATATCTTCACTATTGTAAATAGTGCTGCAATGAACATCATTGTGCTAGTGGCTTTAGTGTGTGTGTGTGTGTGTGTGTGTGTGTGTGTGTGTGTGTGTGTGTGTGTGTCTACATTAAAGGAAAGATGCAACACCTCTTCCATTCCTAACCTAGGACAACTGAAGTGACTAATTCTCACTCACTATTTTGTGCCCTGGTCTGATTGTAGGTGAACACAAGTCACAATATGATAGTTGCTTCTCATGTTAGAAGGTGGTGGTTCTCTGGAGAAGTTATGCATGACCATTTCTATCCTCTTAACACATCCCAAAGCTTTTTTCTCTGAAACTCCCTGAATAGCAGGAAAAATACAGGGCTTGTCAATGTGCTGAGAATCCCCCTCTTTAAAGGTTAGCATTTATTATTGATACCCTGCTGCTCTCCAGCAGGTGTTCTCCTCCTGTGGCATTCCCTCCTGACTCCTAAAGCCAGCTTGCAGACAGCAGAAGGTTCTTCAGCTTAGTTCTTGTTAGCTCTTTGGGGCCTCTGTTGTACCCAAGAACAGCACATAGTGCTGAACAATGGCTTCCTATTTTTAAAAAGGTACCCTTTGCCTGAAGTGCTAGCTGGTGATATCATTTTGTGATGAGACAAATCATTCAGAGATATTTAATCAGAATTTTGTTCTGATAGTTTGAAGAAATACACAAATGCTTCATATATACTTGGACAAGTTGAATTTTCCATTCTGTTCAAGAAAATAGGTCCCACTTCTTCCTTATTAGTAGGAGTTGGATTTAAAAGTAGGTAGTATATGTATGTGTGTCTAAAGATAGTATATATCAGAGTTATAACAGCCAATATCTCAGCAGGGACCCCATTCAGCAGATGTGTTAAACTGCTACAAGCAAGGAAATATTAATGTCAACATTTCATTTTGACGTGTTCTAAGATTAAAAACTGCTCTTTTGTGTCTTTTAGCATCACTAACAGTTGGCCTGCAAATCTTTTCCCTCAATATTCATGTCTATTGCTTATCAATATTTCATAAAATTTCAAGAAAAAAATAAAGGCTATGTATCAATTTATTGGGGAACAAATTTTTTCAGTATATAAATCATTCATTTTGAACTTATCTTACTTGATGTCAAAAAGCTTCAACCTGAGAGGTAGTACATGCCTGTGGTCTCACCTCTTCAGAAGACTGAAGCAGGAATTTCACTGGAACCCAGGAGTTAAAGACTGGCCTGAGAAACACAGTGGCAAGACACTAAGATAAAGGAGGAAGACGAAGATGAAGAGAAGGAGGAACAGGAGGGGGAGGACAGAGAAGAGGAGAAAGAGGAAAACGAGGAGGAGGAGGAGGAGGAGGAGGAGGAGGAGGAGGAGGAAGAGGAAGAGGAGGAGGAGGAGGAGGAAAAGGAGGAGGAGGAGGAAGAAGAGGAGGAGGAGGAGGAAAAGGAGGAGGAGGAGGAGGAGGAGGAAAAGGAGGAGGAGGAGGAGGAGGAAAAGGAGGAGGAGGAGGAGGAGGAGGAGGAGGAGGAGGAGGAGGAGGAAAAGGAGGAGGAGGAGGAAGAGGAGGAGGAGGAGGAAGAGGAGGAAGAGGAGGAGGAGGAGGAAGAGGAGGAGGAGGAGGAGGAGGAGGAGGAGGAAGAGGAATAAAGTATGTGTGTATATGTATCTATATATGTGGATAGATAAACGATTTTAAAGATGATACAAATTTGGATAGATGACAGATAGATATGTAACTTCTAATTTATGTAAAATTATTAGTACAAAAATGACTCCACATTAGAAAAACATTGTGTTTTCTATTTTTGTCTGTGGAAAAAAAATACCATTTGTATAATCACAGTTGATTGTCCACACTGGGCAAATTACAATATGGAGAGGTGTATCTCTCATCTTTCCTTTGAAACTGACTATGGTTCTCTAAGTGTGTTTTATCAAAGCATTTTCTGGGGCAACAGATCTGAAAACATAAACTTTATGTAGCATTGCTCCTCCTTAGATACTTCCCTTTAATATGCCCTTTCTTTTTGAAGATAAAATAAAAGTACATAAAAGAGTTCTGGGAATAGGCAGCAATATGTCATAAACACCCTCCATTCCCCCCTCTCCCCCAGGGCTCCCTCTCCCAAAATTTGGAAATGATTTGATTGAAGTGATGACTGCCTTGATCTTGTTTGAATACTTCTGCTTCCACATTGTCCTCTTCTCTGTCTGGGAGGCAACAGCCCTGTGTCAGAGTCACCCCTGGGAGGGAAAGAGGTATTTCTAGCAACCATATTTTCCAAACACAAAATTGAGACACATGGCCTGACGGTGACATAATATTTGAAGTAGGGATTGTGCTCAATGATCCAGAACATATGGTTGAAAGAGTTTTCTTAGAAAAAGCAACCATTTAAAACTTTCTAGATTCTTATTCACTAAAGGCATATTCCCTCATATCTTTCTTCTTGTAGAAAAAAAAATGTCATCCACAGAGCACAAAAGTGACCAGCTTTCTCTCAAATGTGATTTTTGCTAGCTTGAGAATCACTTCATTGACAAGAAAGCTGAATGCACAGCCATTGAGGATGAGACGCAAAGCCAACTGCCAAACACATGAATATATTGCTCTTCTTAAAAATGCTAGTTGGTTTTTCATACTGGGGTATTGACTAACTGTCTGTGTTTGATGTATGGTTTACCAGCCTGATGTCGACTTATGGTTAGAGCTTAACTTGTTAGTTCTGCTTTTGCAGCCAATTCAGAATAACTACAGATGCCTCGAGATATTAAAATTGACTGCTCAAATGGACTCAGTGTGGGAGTTTCATTGGTTTTAAATTGATAACAGCTGAAAGAGTGAATGATTAAAGTGTACATGGGCATAGGACACAGCTCTTCTAAACAGACTCCACGAGTGTGGGAATTTTTTCCCCTTCTTTTTCTCTTATAGCTGTTTCTAAGCTATCTCAGTTTTTTTTTTTAAAGAAAGTTAAATTGCATAAAAATATTCAGGAGTTTAGGGAAGAATAATTCCTGAGAACCTGAGATAAATTCTGATGAAGTGAGTTTCTAATCTGTAGGGAACATTTAAAGTTAAGTAGCATTCCATAAGGTGGTAATTGTGTATATTTCCCAGGCATTTGAGTTAAATAAGCTGTTTAGGAAGCATAAACTGTCATAATAGAAGGGTTGGCATGTCATGTACATCTCTTTCCTCAACTCATAAAACCCGGAAGTTCTGAAGTGCCTTATCATAGATAAGTGAAACAAAGCCCCTTCTTTCTTTTCTTATTCCCCTGGGATCAGCTATTATAGTTTTCATTATTTAAAAAGATGTTCTGAATGCTTTCTTTGCATGCAGGATAAAGAGCACAAAAGAGGAATAAGAAAACTTTTCTCTTCTTCCCCATATCAGTTAAACTTCATACAAAACAAGTTTTATGTAAATGTGCTTTTATCATTTAAAGTGCTAGATTAGGGGTCAGGCCTAGTAAATAAAGAATTCAGAAAAAATTCCGTTTATTTTTTTAAAGTAAGTGTTTATAATACAAGCCTTCATAAATTTGTATTTTTTCAAGCACTTAGTACCTTTGCTATATTTGTTATGATGTAACCATGCTATATTTTCAAAGGTCTGTAGTATTTTTTTATCTTTGACATTCCATTAATAAGATTAGAATCATATTGTAAAGCTGTTAGCTTTACTCTACAGTATAATTAGCTTGTATTTTAATGACAAAATATATACCCATTTAGCATACTTTTTTCTTTAGTAAAATGTGAATTGTTCTCTTCACTAGCATATACCAAAATATGCTACAATTATTGACTCGGTGTTAATTACAATTACTGGATAAAGCAGTTAGATATTTTTAACAATAGCATCAGCGAAATGGTGTGTATGTTCAAATATTAAAAGAACAATTTAAAAATTAATTCTTTATTTATTTATTTTTTTTTTGCCAGTCCTGGGCTTGAGCTCAGGGCCTGAGCACTGTCCTTGGACTTTTCTCAAGGCTAGAGCTCTACCACTTGAACCTCAGCACCATTTCTGGCTTTTTTCTAGGTATGTGGTACCAAGGAATCGAACCCGGGTCTTCATGCATGCTGGACAAGCACTCTACCACTAGGCCAAACTCCCAGCCCGGAATTCTTTAATTTTGAAACAGTAAATTGTTAAAACTCTGGTCTATATTTATGAGAAAATTCATTCTGTATTTTCTGTTTGAATTTTTTAACCAAATTACAACCTGTAGGTCTGGATTCTTAAAATTGTATGAAATACAACCCAACCCACAAATCATGGTTTCGTTGTATTAATTTGTGCAGAGAGTCATCCCAGAAACACCACTGGGTGTTGCCATTATATGTAAATTCTGTAGAGATGTCAAGAAAATGCAAAAAATACCACTCTCAACAATTGTCAAGTTATAGTTCTTTAAAGACTATCTTCTCTACCATTTTAGAGAGCAGAGAAAATTTAGAGACATCATCCAAGTTAAACATGGGAAGGAGGTCCATTAGCCATTAACTTGAAAATATCACACATAACTTGTCCTTTTGAACTTGGAACTCAAATTCATACAAGCAAAAGAAAAGATGGAGTTGGATGAGACCTGCCTCAGTTCTCTTTACAATGAATGAACCTGTCACACAGAAAACTCATGACCAAGAAATAAGAAAGCAGAGACTCTGAATATAATAACTTGAAGATATCTTAAGATCCCAAACAATCTAAATGCCAGAAATACCATAGCTCTCCCATGTTCACATTTTCTTCTCATATTTTCATTCTATGAACAGCAAAATACTAATGTTTACAACTTTCCTGAATCCACATTTCAAATGCTCTGAGGCTTTGGGTGAGTTACAAATTTTTTTATCTTAAAAAAGTTAATTAGCATGAAAGACTATTGAATATTATATAAAGAATTTGACACAGGACCTTATTTCATGTTTTTAGAAACAATTAACATGTCAAAGCAGAGGTGAAAGCTTGTTTTGATTATGAATCTATTCACATAATTACCAGTTAAGGAAATCAGAAACATTTTAGAAAGACAAACAAGGTTAGACCCTCATTTCCTTGAAAACAGAATTCCCAATGATGTCAAATGCCTGAGATTCTCTAACACAAATTTCACATATTTATATACAGATTTGAACATATGCCCCTTTCTAATCAGTGTATATTAGGGAAAAATCCTGTATTATTATAAAATGGATAGTCTTGAAGAAAACTAATATTGGCTGGAAATGCACTGATCAGCAGATGAGTAGATATGTCTAAAGTTAGGTTCAAGTCACTGTGGTGTGAAAACAGTACAGCAAATGTTAATCCACAGGGTGAGAGCTGAATAATTTGTGTACAGACCTGGAACAGCACAGATATATCTATGTCATCGTCCCCAGTAAGGAGAGATGGGGCAAAGCATAGACACCTAGGGGAAACAAATAATTCACTCACACAAGACAATTCACTGGAGGATATATGGGTACATGAGCTATGCTATCTGAAGATGTTAATGAATATTTTGTAGTAAATTAGTAAAAAAAAAAAAGCACTGCCCTGTATATGAACCAAAGATATCTCTATGTCCACACTCACAAATTACAGTTTGAGCCTCATCAAAATCTAAGGGGAAGCCTATGTCTATGGACTCTTCGGTCATATCTGTGAAGGTCAGACAGCTTTTGCAAGAGGAAAGTCTGAGCCAAATGTTAGCATTGGAACCAGATTTGAGTCCCATACTCAGAATATCATTTTTAAAAAATTACAACTCGTTCTTGAAAAAAAGGAAGTGATATTTGAGCACAAAACCTATCCTTAGCTCTACATGATGTCTAACTATATTAAACACTTTAAAAATTAAATACATGATTTTTCTTCTGTGCTTAAGAATATGTGAGGTGGGGGGAAGGTGATGATTGAAGATAGGAGATGCCAACAATTCCTTCAGTAGTATTTTTGGAGACGTGTTCTTTTCTATTTAGAAAAATAGCGGATTGCAAAACCAAGATGATCCTATTTTAAAGTAAAAATTTTAGCATGATTTTGGCTATGAAACATATTTTGCAAGGTGATGAAATTACCTGTCTGTATACTTTACAGATAATACCTCAAGGGATAACTGACATAAATATTAATTAGTGTAATGAATACTAATTTCTTATTCTTATATTCTAATCCTAATCCTACTCTTACCATTGGGTTGTTTATTCTCTTGATTTTAGAGTACGCATTCTGAAAAATGCCAAACAGAAAATCTATGACTTGTTTATTATGATGTTAGATATTAGTACAACATATTGACCATGTATGTGTCCAGAACAAGGTTTAATATTCAGTGATGAGGGTGAAGAAATATGCTTACATTTTTTATTTTTCTTTTATTTATTTTTCTTTTTTGTTTGCCTTTTGTCCTTCTCTCCTTCCTTCCTTCCTTCCTTCCTTCCTTCCTTCCTTCCTTTGTTTTGTTCTGGTCCTGGGGGATTAACTGTGGGCTGGTGGTATATCCCTGAGGTTTTTTGCTCAAAATGAGCACTGTACCACTTGAGCCCAGCTTCACTTCAAGTTTTTTAATAGATAATTAGAATTAAGATGCTCATGGACTTTCCTATCAACACTGGCTTTGAACCATAAATCTCACATCTCGGTCTTTTGAGTAGCTACGATCACAGGCATAAGCCAGTGATTCCTGGCCTGTTTCTTTATGCTTTAATTTTGATTGCTATTCAGATTGCCTGCTATCATATACTCTTTAAAACCTCTGTGTTTTTGGTATATTACAAATGAAAAATGTAGATTATATAAAGATTAATGTTTTCCTTTATTCTATACTCTTTAGACTGAGTTTTGAGTTAAAGGATTCGGACTGTGAAGATAGAAATGGGCAAGGCAACAATCACAGGAAAACCAAAGGTAGTTGGATAAAATGCTCAAGGCATGATGATCAAAACGCCCTGTAGAAAGAGTTTTATAAAGTTGTAAGCTAATGAATTTGTAGGGAAAAAAAGCATTTTATAGATAACTTGTTATTAATTGAATACACATTACTATTTTATTTGTCAAATACCTATTTAAGAACTACCATGTGCCAAACAAATAGCTGAATACTGAGATCACAAGTATATGTGATTCCATTATTCAAAATAAAAGGCTTTAATGCTGCCTATTATGAACTATTTTACATCAAGAATGTCATATGCATACCCAGAAAACTTGGCACTATTAGAAGACTGATGAGAAGATATTTTAAAAGTTTATATTATAAAATTGTTACTTCAAGTGTCTGTTATCTAATTTTACTTAATGCTTATGTAACCTAAATTGCAAAAGTTCTAGCAGTGTGGGTATGGATGAAATAACTCTACCACTTAGACACAGTCTCACAAGACACACTTCCCATCTGTATAATCACAACTTACTAGTTCCATCTCTAGTGTCTCCCTTGCTCTTTCTGAAAGTGGCTGGTTTTCCATCATGAGAAATATCTTCTGCCTTACTATCTTCTATATTTCACCTTCTTTTATACACCATTGCACACTCTTTACCCAAAGAAGTCACCTCATTACAGCTCTGTAGCCAACACCCCCTGGGAGACTGTTGCTTCCCTTGCACCAGAATTCCTATCCTGGGGAATTTTCTACTTGAAATTTTTGTCCAGTCTATCTGGTTTCTCCAGTGTTCCTAGAACAGTTCTTTCTCTAGAGAGAACCGGAAACCTTCTGCTTGGCCTACCCTGTCTACATGGACCTCTGGGTGTGACTCTTGCATAGACAGACATGCTTTATTCTCTTATACCCAAGGCTATTTCCTCACCCGAAGGCAGTTCCTATCCTTGCGATGAAGCTGGAGTACAGATATCATTCTCCATCCCTCACTGTTTTCACTGACACATAAGTTCAACATGCTTTTCAGCGGACTGTCATTCTCCTACTGTCAACTCTTACACAAAGTCATGGGGGATGGTGACTATTGTGATGCCAACTTAGTAGGCAGACCCAACTCCGGTGTTCCTTTCTTACTTCTTTTCCTTTATACATAATGTATATCAAATACAATTGCTCAATTTGCTCATTTTTTAAGACATACTTCCTTTCCGTGGGTGGTCTTATTTGCTGCAAAAGAAATACACTTGAAAAGAATTCAAGGAACTCAGAAAAGATGCAACATACAAAGCATCAACTCACAATGTGATATATCTTCATTCTGTGGACAACTTCAGGGAGGGTGTGTGTAAGAACTATTTTCACATGGTCATTTCTTGTAGTAGGAGCTGAAAAATGAGAAACATTTGAGTGGAAGCCCCAAAAGGACAAAATATATTCAGAAAATCATATAACATAGCCTACAAATGTGGGTTTGCAAGCCCTTCTTTTCAGTTACACTCCTGGAAATGTTTCTTGATTTCTTTGCACAGAATAGCTAACACCACATTGCTCAGAACAGACCACAGGGAATGAGCATTCCTGAGCAGAACTTGCTGGATACCTTCACAGAGCTGACCTGCTCCACAGAACCACATGATTCACTGGCTCTCAATATGGTTTATTATAAAATCCTTTACCTGCCTCAAAACACTTTTCATCAAAGCCTTTTTTTCTGTTTTAAGCTGAATCTGAGGAGTAAAGAATGCCTTTAACAGAATCCTGAAATAACATTTAACCCACGGCAGAGAAAGTGCTTTTAACCTAAAGTGCTTTCCTCTTAGGTACTTCAGTGTGTACCTAGCACTCAACATTAGTGGCTTGGAGAACACCCTTAAGACTTAAATGAAAGAGACTTTATTATAGATATCCCAACCTATTATATTAATATATTACAAGTAATATTTGAAATCATTAAGCAGTTTTACTCCAACTAAATTTGAATCTTTTCTTATTGAACTATGCATTCAAGCAAATAAATTGAAATCTTACCACCTGGGATTCTAACAAATCTATGCTGATATTAGAGAGAGGAAAAAAAGACAGTCTTCTTTCCTAGATTTTGCTTAAATCTGGAATGAGTTAAGATTTCAGCACTTTCCCCACCCACAAAGACTCTGAACTCTCAGCAATCACTGAATGACATTTTCATCTCTAGTCCCTGATGATAAATTAAATCATTTAGAATTGGTTCACTCAATTACCAGAATAAATTTTATATATCAGATTTTCTTCTCATATCTGTCACTCAAACAAAAATAAAATAATTGATCTCAAAGTAGTGTTAACCCTTCAATAAAAAACAACCCTCCTTAGTTTTGTAAATGGTAAGAATGAAAGACACTAGCAAATCTGACAAATTTGGAATGTTCAAAGCAAACCTCCTTCCTTTGTTGTTCCCCTGCAAAATTCTGAGGAGGAAAACAGAGAAATGCAAAGTAGGAAGAAGTGTCAACTCAGATGGTAAATAGGCAATATTCACTAAACAAAATTGATCATGCTGATCATATAAAATGCATCTAAACTAAAACTGGACAGCAGTGACTCATACCTGTTTCCTTAGCTACTTATCAAGACTTTGAAGATTGTGGCAGAAAAGTCCCTATGTTTTATCTCCAATAAACTACTCAAAACAGCTGGAAGTGGAGCTGTGGCCCGAGTAGAAAAGCACTAACCTTGCACAAAAAGAGACAGCCCACAGGCCCTGACTTCAAGCCTCAGGACCAGCAGAAAAAAATAAATGAAATAAAACTACTCTTAAATACTCCAAAAGCAAACTGAACAACATAAATTTCCTCCAGTCGCATGATCATGCTAAAATCTTTAGCTAGAAATACTTTTTAATTTTTTCTTCTTTTCTTTTACTCGCTTTGAATGTTTCATTCACATACTCATGTATTTTAAGTGACCATATACTAAATGTTTGCCTGTAAATGTAAGGGGAAGAAGTTTCATTTATCTGGTCCTACTATGGAAAAGATTAATTAATCATGAACATTCTTTTCTTGCTTTTTTTACTGAGCAAACTTCTACTCAATTTTCCCTTTCGGATTAGAATTGCCAATGCTATGAAGCTACTATGGTCTTTTCAGTTACTCCTGCCTTCTCTTTATCTTAAAGCTATATTTTCATATTTTAATAGCCTTTTTCTGGATAGTGAGGGTGCGCTATATATCAGAGACCATCCTGTATTTTTTTTCTTGTACTTCCTGGAAGGTTAATCCCTAGAAATAGATACAGATAATATAACCACATATAAAATCTTTCAGTGATTGTAAGAGAGTAATTTATTTACAGTTTCTTATCCCTTCATGCTGAAACTCAATACTGTGGTAAATTCATTTGGGGTAAATTCATTCCTGTTTGCACCCCAACCCTCATCATTTTACATTTTTCCTTTTTTTGTTCTCATTTTTCTACTATTGGATCATTTTCTAACAACATTCTGGGGCTGAAGTGTATCAGTCGTGTGGCTTCAAATTCCATCCAAAACTTAAAACATCAGCCTCACATGCCAGACTTGCAAGTTTAAAAGTTTATTTGATATCACCTTAAGTGCTCAGTAGACATCTCAAATTTATCCAGAACAACCCTTGGTTCTCCTGCTCCCACGTGTTCTCTATTTCAGGAAATACCACAGCCATGTGCCAGCTGGAGTCACCCTGCACTCTATCTCTGTCTCTTCCACTTCCATCAGCAAATCCTGCCTAAAAATATAGTTTAAATTAAACCACTTTTAGTCACTTCCGTTATTACCATGCTTATTCAAGAACCCTCAATTCTCTGTGAAGTATTTCACCAGCCCCCTAACTGCCCTTGCTTCTCTGCTAGACCTCCTTAATTAAGTCTCCACACAGCAATTGGGGTGAAGGCGAGAAACCTGGGAGGGGTAAAGAGAAGGGGTCATTTAAAGATATAAATTATATCAATACTTTCCTGCTCAATAATATTAAACTACTTAGAATAAAATCAATGAAAAACTATGTTCAAGCCAGGCGCTTGTGGCTCATGCCTGTAATCCTAGCTACTCTGGAGGCTGAGACCTGAGGATAGTGATTCAAAGCCAGCCTGGCCACTACAGTCCGTGAGACTCATATCTCCATTTAACCACTGTTCAAACTGTGATGCTGTGACTCAAGTAGTAGAGCATTATCCTTGAGCTTAGGGACAGCAACCATGCCCAGAGTTCAAGCCCCAATAAAATTAAATAACAAACATTTTGTTCAGCATTCTCTTGCAATCTGTAAGGTCCTCCCTGTTTTGATCCCTAGGTTACTTTTCAAATTGGGTAAGAAGGAGGTAAACGTGCAAGATGAGTTTTCACACTCATTTTTCCATTTAGGATGATAAACTCTTCATTTAAGACAAAACTTTCCTTCTGGCTTGCCCAAATGCTGGTTTCACCAATCAGAACAAAATTTATCTGAAGTCGAATAGCATGAGGGTTTGGGAACTGAACAGAAAGAGCCAAAGGGTATATTACAGAAGGACATCAAGTGTGGAAATGAGAAAGGCAGAAATAAAAAGCCTGGCAAAGGAAAAGACAGAGAAACAGAGAACAACTTCGCTATTGTGTCTAGGTCCCTGTCCTTGTAATACATTTTGGACTGCTCTTGTTAGAATGCTAGTACCCCTGCAGCCAATTATTCCTCTTTGATGGGAACTGCAGACACTCAGCCTTCTCTTGTGTGGAGATCTTCTTCACAGAATCCAGACAAATCTCCTCCTCACTCGTCTTTCCATATATGAGAAGTCATTACGTGCCATACATTTTAGGATTGTTTGTTTTGGTGGAAAAAAATGTGAATAAACACATGGTGGAAAACCTTACACAGAACTGCACATATTTGCTAAATCCTATTTATTTACATTCCAAACTACTTAAAAGTTGAAATAATTAAACTTTTTCCTGCAATTCCCTCTCCTAAGGGAAAAAAAAGTAGTCACAAGTAAACAAGACAAGTAAGGGAGGTTTCCTTGCGTTGGAGATTAGATGATCAACACAGAATCAGCCCGAATATTTTTTTAATATCTAAATGCCAAAAATTAGTAGATGGTATTTTCATTTAAAACTCCAATGTGTCATAAGATAATGTAGGGTCTCCTGCTGGATACTGGTGGCCCACACCTGTAATCTTTAGCTACTCAGAAGATTGAGATCTGAGGATCCTAGTTCAAAACCAGCCCAGGCACCATAGCCTGTGAGACTCTTTTCTCCATTTATCCACGAGAAAACCGGAAGTGATACTATGGCTCAAGTCCGTAGAGTGCTAGCATTGAACTGAAAAGCTAAGGGACAGCTCTCAGCGCCAGAATACAAGCCCCATGAATAAATAAATAAAATAAATTAATTAAAATAAATAGATTGATTAATATATAGATAGATAATATAGTGCCTCCTGAAACACTTATAATATATTAAGTACTATAATATTTTAGCATTAGGCATGTTTTTATATTTTAACTCAGAAATAAGCTATCCAGTAAGCTATAGCACTAAATTCAACCATCCTTTTTTCCACTAAAAACTCAGTAAAGTCCGGCATGGTGGCTCACACTTGTAATTCTACTTACTCAGGAGGCTGTGATCTGAGGATCACATTTCAAAGCCAGCCATGGCACAAAAGAACTTGAGACTCTCATCTCCAATTAGGAAACAGGAAGTGAGGCTTGGCTCAGGGTAGGGTGGTAGCTTTGAGCTGAAGATCTCAGGGACAGTGCCCAGGCCCAGAGTTCAAGCCCCATGACCTCCCCACTACCCTCCCGCCACACACACACACACACACAAAAAAAAAAAAAACAGAAGGAAAAGAAAAATTCAGTAAAGTAGCCGTGTGCAGTTAGTCGCTCATGCCTGTAATCTTAATTACTCAGGAGGCTCAGATCTGAGGATTTGGTTCAAAGCCATCCCTGGCGCTAAAAATTCAATGAGACTCTTACCTCTAACTAATCACTAGAAAGCAGGAAGAGGCACAGGCTCAAGTGGTAGGACGGTAGCCTTGAGCTGAAAAGCTCAGTGACAGAGACTGACTAAAAAAAAAAAAAAAAAAAAAAGGTTTGAAACATGTCTACCTTGAGTTCATATTGTGACTATTTTAAGCAAAAGCAAGGATAAAGATGAGGATAAAGGAACTGGAGAAAAAAAATAAAGGATAAGAAAAACACTACCGTTCTGATAAGCAATCTGAAATTTTGGTCTAGAAATCTAGACCATTTATAGTTCATGATTATAGGATGATTCTGTCATATAACAAATAAAATTTGTCATCTTTCTGGATCCACTGCTTGTCTCCTATAGCAAATCACTAGGAAATGATCCACCCATGTGTGTATCACTTTGATGAAAGAAACTTCCAAGAGAATTAGTGAGAGCTGAATTTTGTCTCCCCTGACCCTTTTTGTGTACCTTGGTTTTCATCCATGGGACTTCAATGAAGTTCAAATCTTGAGCAATTGGTGAGTAGTGGTGATGTCTTGGAGTTGGTAAAAATTAACATCCTGGCCCAGTTGTGTGAGTTAGAGAACTTATGCTGTTTCTCCTCTTTCCTGTTTCATAGATCTCCTGAGCATCTTGATTGCTAATCACCTACAAAACACAAAACACACTGTTTCTAGTTAATATATTGAGTTCCTTCCCACCTCTAACCCACACATATTATTCAGATAAAATATCTCTTTGCATAATGTAGCCACGATGTTATGTTTTTCTGTTGCTTGCAGCCAGAAACCTTAACCAATAGACCTCATTACTAAGGCAATTATCTGCTTTGTTTCTATAGCTGAGCAATCCAGTAGGCTGTTATTGTTTCTGCCTTTGCCTATATTTTTCATGTATAAGTCATCCTGGGTGCTTTGTTCTTCCTTTTGTAAGTTGCCTGCAGTAGCTGCACTGGCCCTTTATCCTAAAACCAGAATAACATCATTTTGAAAAGCAGAGACTGTCCCCTGTGTAAATGATGATAACACCGTCACATTATTTGAACATTTAACTGCCTCTATTGAGTAGTTCTCCTCATAGTTTTGATTCATTTGGAATCTAGCTGACAGAGATCCCATTACTGCCTGTTCCTTTCATAATTTGTCAAAAATATATAGCAGTGATGAGGGAAAATGAAGCTAATTTATAATCTGAGAGACTTAACCTGGTTATGCTGATGAACTAACTAAACTGGTCAGAAATGTGTGAGCTTAAAGATGAAACACCACCTCCTCAAGCTAAACTTGAATTCATTATGTAAACAACATGATTTATAAGTGCAGTCATGTGCAAGGTCTATTTATTTTTCTCACCAAAAGATGCTTTCATAGAAAAATTGCAGAAAATGGATTTTCTCCAACCAATGTGTTGCCTGCCACTTTGTAGGACAAGGGTGATGATCACTCTTGCCAAGGCCATAGGCGTTTGTGGAGGATTCCAAAAATATTGGCACCTCCAGCAAGACGTATTTTCTAAATTAAAAAAAAAAGTTGTTAAGAGAAGAAGGAATGATTACCAGTGAGTCCACAGATGGGAATGTAGGTGGAGAGTTAGGAGCACAGAGTTCTGGAAATGCTCTCATTTTGGAATACCATAAGGAAGAAGAAAGTGGAAATTTTTGTTCCAGGTGACAGACATAAAGGTTGAGGGGCAAAGCTAGCAAACTAATGTTGTCCAATCAAACAGAACATTATGTCTCTCCTTCCCTGATGTCTACAATATTTAAAGTTAGATATGCAAGAATGCCTCAGTAGAGCATTATTCCTCCTTGGGTGTCAAACTTTAGACAATGTCAAATTTACATATGGGTTGCATTCCTGCAATTGAAATTAAATTTAGCAATGTCATTTTAACGAAATCTCTGTGATTTACTGGCTTTGGATAATAATGTGTGTGTGTGTGTGTGTGTGTGTGTGTGTGTGTGTGTGTGTGTGTGCTCGCACGTGCGAGCCTGGGCCCTGTTCATGATCTTTTTCCTTAAGGCTAGCACTCTACCACATGAACCACAGCTCCACTTCTGGCATTTTGGCAGTTAACAGGATTTAAGAGTCTCAGCGTATTCCTGCCTCAGATGGTATCAGGCCACAATCTTCTAAATCTTCTAAATCTCCTGAGTAGCTAGACTACAATCATGAACTGGTGCTGACAACTGGATAACACTTCTTACTTTGTAAATGCATTTCATGTTCATTGGTGATAAGGTTTAGGCATTTAAAACATTTGATTTCCTTTGATAATGTCTTATGTCACTGTTTGAATTAACTCTTTGTTATTTGTTCAAGTGCTTAGCACTAAGACCCATAATCATGTTACATGTACATTGGTTTGGTTTTTTTTTATCTTTCTGTCTCTTGTGTTAGTAGCATACATGTCCATATTGGAGTGTGTTAATAAATAGTATATTAGCCTTACCTGCTTTCTTCCATAGAAAACTGATACAAATTACAACTTTTCTTTTTTTATTGTAATGGATAGTGGGTTTACAGCTATATTTGCCATATAGTAGGTGCATTACTTCTCACACATTGATACCCCTTCTCATGTTTTTGTCCCCGTTTCCCTCTCCTCACCTCCTCCCAATCACCTTGTTTTCCCTCTTCCCTATTTCAAATAAACAAATAAATGAATATACAATATGCCAGGTAACAAAGTCAGATACAGTAACAATATGAGATTAACCAAAGGGCAACCAAAGAGAAGAGCAACTTTTCTATTTTTTTTCATATATTGTTATTGTAATTAATAGAAGGGTTACATTATATAGGTACATTACTTCACAAATGACTTTCTCATGTCATGGTCCCCATTTACCTCCCCCCACCCTCTGCTCATCTTGATTTCCCCCCTTCCCTATCATATTTCAAATACTCAATTAAGCATATATAAAATATATCGGATAACAAGGTGAAATATTTTAACAATATGAGATAATCAAGGGACAGCAAAAGAGATGAGAGATAACACAGTACATTAAGGAAAACAATCACTCATCATATGGCTTTTGTTTCTATATCCTGGTTATAGAAACAAGAGCAACTTAGGAAATAAAAATGATGTATACAGTATATCAGGTAACAAGGTAAAATATTGTAACAATATGAGATAGCCAAGGGACAGCAAAAGAGATGAGAGATAACATAATACATTAAGGACAACAGGATAAGGAAGGGGGGAAAACAAGATGAAGGTTAGGGGTGGGGGAAGGAAATGGGGACCAAGACATGAGAAAGGGTATCAATGTTTGTGAAGTAATGCACTTTCTATCTGGGAATATAATGTAACCGTTCTATTAATTACAATAACAATATATGAAAAAATAATGAATTCTATACTACCTCAACTTAAGTCCTCCATTATTAAAATATATCACTCAGCACTCTATTATGCTATTATATATTGTTACTTCCACTGACAATAAATACTGTCATTCAACAAAAATTTCCTTAACCACCACCACATACCAAATATCCAGGTACTGTGGGTCTGATAATTAGAAATAACTGGTGTGGTCCTTACTAGTGTGTATTTAATATTCTAAGCTCCAAACATGTCTGACTGATATACTATAAGTGCTCTAAGATAACTGAGGCAGAGACAATACTTTAGAAAATAGTGTTGAGTGGCACCAATGGGGTAGAGCAGCCTAAAATTATACAGTGCCATTCAATCAAAGCTCTTAAAGGTAATGTTTGATGCAGAAGAAATAACAATGTAAAGATCCTGAGGCAGGAATGTGTTTGGCAAGGATGCGGATCAGTAGTGTGGACAGGCAGGTTTCAGGCATGCTTTGTGAAGAGAAAGTATATAAATTAAGTTGAGTTTTAGATCATAACAGGTGGAACATTGTAAGTCACTACAGTGACCTTGTCTTTCTGATCTAAAAGGAAAGGCCTTCAATTTATTACATGTTAGTTTCTTTAGTAGTAATAGTAAACAGTAAAGCTGTTTTGCTAAGTTGTAAAAAGGATGATGGTGAAGGCTAAAGATTTTTGTGAATGTTCTTAATGCTATGAAACTAGAGACCTGAAGATGGTTATAATAGTTTAAGGTTATACATATTTTACCACAATTAAAAAATATCTCTGTGGGCCAGAAGAGGTGCTAAGTACTCAGATTAGAATGCACAGTAAGGATTCAGGCATTCAGAATCTGTCAAGAAAACATCACTCACTTTTTATTCATTACTGTAATAAAATTCCTGAAAACCAACCACAGAAGGAAAGATTTGTTTTGAATCATAGTTTCAGAAGTTTTACTTCAAGGTCAGCTGGATCCATTGCTTTGGACCAAAATTAATTCAATAATTAGTGGTGGAAATGTGTGGCTGAGGAACTGTACAATTCATAAAGCAAAGTCACTTAGCTCTCTGAAACCAAAGAAAGAAAAGGCAGACTGGCATTGGCCACTGACATGACATGTCCTCGAAATCCACTTCCTCTAAGTAGATGGTTAACTCTAATGCTATCAAATTATAAATCCATTCATGTTAATCCACTGATTAGATCTAGTCCCTCATAATCCAAGCATCTCCCAGGAATACCACCACCTGGGGATGAAGACTTCAAAATATGAGCTTTTTTTATCATTTTTTTTGCCAATCCTGGGCTTGAGCCCAGGGCCTGAGCACTGTTCCTGGATTTTCTCAAGGCTAGAGCTCTACCACTTGAGCCTCAGCACCATTTTTGGCTTTTTTCTATGTATGTGGTACCGAGGAATCGAACCCGGGTCTTTGTGCATGCTAGGCAAGCACGCTACCACTAGGCCAAACTCCCAGCCCCCAAAATATGAGCTTTTAAGGGATATTTCTAACCCAAACTAAAATAATTTAATATATATTTATGCCATTTTATATTTAATAAATTATATTAATATAATGCATATGGCATATATTCATATATGTATGTTATGTTACATATTGGTATATTTGTATACATAAATATATGTTTATAAGTGTCATATGAATTGTACATTTATAATATATACCTATATATTTGTATATAAGTATATACCTATATATAAAATGTATAATGTATTAGTATATTTTATACACATATAAATATGTGTATATAATGTATACACATATATATATATTGCCAAGTAACATCAATCATGTTCCAAAGGATAAAGCATTAGGTTATGAATTTCACAATATGTGTTCTTGGAAACATTAGTGCAGAGAGCTCTGAGAAATAAAAGTGTATTTCTCAAATCATTTCAAGGACTAATGCACCTCCAGCAGCTCACAGAAATTCACTGATGAACTGGCATATGCAGGGATCTAAAATTAAAAGCTTCACCTTGCTTCAATACATGCTTTAGTTTCTGTTCAACTTTGTTTGATATGTTGTAAAACCATTTTAATCACAGACCCTCTTCTGTATCATCTCTGAACGTTCGAGGATCTAGTGTTCCAACAAAACAATGTCATTGAAAATGAAAAGCTGTGATTGGAAGGCAAGAGTTGGTAGGAAAAGTGTGTGACCTTAGCTGAGCCCTGAGGGAAAAATCATTCTTAGAGAAGTAAAAGGAAGCAACAATACTGAAATGTTTCTTTCCAAGTAACTCCTGTGATTTGCATCTCCAAGTATCCTTGAGCTACAAAATGAATGTCCTAAATGAATGTCCTACTGATAAAAGCATCATCCTGAAAAATCACTAAAATCTATCTTCTGAAAATATTCAGATGCGAAACATTAAGATCAATTAGTTTGAAAAAGTTACCTACAAGAAATTAAGGCCCAGAGAGATGGTAGCTTACTCAGTCATCCCAGTTTAATCAGTCAGAGGGAGTTACATTTCTTACTCTGATACCAGAATCCTGCTACATAGAGAAAGGACTTACAGTCTTTGTATGTTTAACATAGATGCTTAGAAATTGACGCAGAAAAATAAATCCCTACGCAAAATGAAGATTGCAGCCTGCACTAGATATGGAATCGGAATCAAAGAACAACACAAGCTTAGATTTTAATGAAGCTCATCTTTGTTTCTTTTGCAGATCAAATTTTTGGCTCTCATCTGCACAAAGTGTGTGAACGTGAACATTCCACAGTTCCACGGTTTGTAAAGCAATGCATTGAAGCTGTCGAAAAAAGAGGTGGGTAACTAAATATACAACAGTTCTCATTTCTTCATCCTCTGAACAACCAGCAATTGGGTTCATAGAGCCTCTTGATTTGTCTGGGAAGCCACACAATTAAAACTTGACTTTTGCTAACCAGTTAAGAGAATCAGATTTCTTATTAAGTTCAATTTGTTTTTTACAATAGGAACATTAGTAATTCTCACTAACGTTCTTTTTTTCTTAATATTTTGTCTGTCTGACATAATGTTGATTCAATTGCAAACTCCTTGTTTCCAAGCCAGCGATAAAACATTCATAAAATATCAGCACTCACAGTGTTAGAACCCCCTTAACATTCATGCTGGAAGATGTTATGCCAGAACAATTTTTGGTAAGCCCCCAACATTATCCAAGTAAAGCAAATTGCATTTCAACTTGTAGTGACACCCCATCTTCTACATTGCTATTCAGTGCAGAATACAGCTAGCCGGTTTTCTTGTAACAATTAACATTTGTAGCTCCAGTGTTCAAATGACCTTTGATTTCTCTTGTTCAACATTGTTTTTCATCTGAAATTATTTCTTCTTACTGAAGAGAACAAAACAAAACCCAATTGACTCATCATTTCTGTACTCATCTATCTCTGGGATATTTTTCCTTCAAACTATGACTTTATTCACTCAAGGTCATTTTTCCTGGAAGGATACACATTACTAGATGCAGAATCTTAAAGAATGTATTATATAAAAATGTGAAGCTTCATCACCATCTGTTACAAGTTTACAACATATTCCCAGGATCTAGGGGCGTATATATCATGTGAAAGATAGAGGTGTTTTCAGAAAAAGAGAATTGGTGAACCTATTCTCATTTCCGGCTTCTAGTCTCTTGAAACAATAGAACCAAAGGGGAAACAATCTTTACCAAGTAATCTGCTAGGAAAAAGCCATTTTAATTCTCTCAGTGTTACCTGCTTTATTATAAAAGCATAATAAAAATGGTGTGCAATTTCCAACTCCTGGAAATTCATACTTTAATTATACTGAAAGGACAGCCTTGGGATACGATTATTCCCCGATCAGTAGAGAATGAGAGAATTAGCAAGAGGAGAAAGAGTGGGTGGGGAAGGTGGATACAGAGAGTGGCTTTGGGAAAGCACATCCACACATCAGGGAATGGATGTGAGGGTACTGAGAAAGGATAGGAAACAGTAAATGCAGAATAAACATGAGGAGAGGTGTCTGGGAGAAAGGAAGTCAATTGGAATTTAGAGAGAAATATATCTTTATTGCCTATTACAATTTCATTTAATTTTTAAGTACATATTTTAGACATAAATAATATTTAATAAATACTTGAAACTAAAATGGATCGCTGAGAATATTACAATGTTATTATTTCCAATAGGTAAATTTTCATCATTTTCAAGATATTTTTACTTATGATGTGAGCACTATTACATTAGACCAAATATCCAAATGGGACACTGGGGGAAGCTGCAGGTAATAAGATGTATGCACATACAAAGAAGAGCTCTATGCCTCTTGATTTATGAATCTACTCTTGGCAAAAATGTAAAAAAAAGGCTGCTTGATGCAGTCTTTCATTGTGCAGACACCATAATATTGTAAACTAGAAAATACCTATAAAGAGAAATTGTATCTTTTGTTCACAGCATTTTGTTGGAGATTTTTAATAAAATGAGGTGATGTTTCTGCTGACAAGAGAAATCATATCTAGCATTAAATTTCATTGTGCCAGTGTTTACTTTTAAGATGAATTTGTAGATCCAGCACTAAACAGGCACTAATCACACATATGATTATTAAAATAATGCCTGAGCATTTTAATGAAACGCAAAGGCTTTACCCTTACATGAAACAGCAGACAATTCAAAGCGCTTTGTCAGCTTAAAGGAACTCTGTGGAAATATTCAGTAAAAACTCAGAAGCACGAGACAAATGGCTCACATCACTGTAAGATTTAAAGTGTGTACTTTTGATTATATTTTTCTATGATCATCCTGTTGGATTAATATTCTTACATTTATACACCAGTTCTATTTACTCAAAATGTTGTTTTTACTAAATTCTGGCATACAGCACCTCAGGACAGAAATAATTTATGTGAGTCTCAGTCCAATATTTATGTAAGCTTCTGATGACATTTTATGCAGGAGTTGGTATTAGGAAGTAGCATATAAAGGTGCCAACTCTCTCAGCGGGGCTGGGACTCAGCAAATCTACAGCCACTCATCTAATGGCCAGATCCTCTTCCAGCCAACATACTCAACTACAGAGTCATGGGAAATGCTTATGGATCTGGATGGAAAAAGCACATTTAATGAAAACTGTGTTTAACTCTCATAGTCATGGGTAAATTGCCACATGTTCAGGACAGCAGCACATTGGCATTTATCTTTAAAAATAATGATATAGTCCTTTCCTTTCTTTTGTCTTCAGATTATTTTCTGTTGTTTAAAAATTTCCTCTATAAATGCTGGGTATATTTTGAATGTTACTTGCATGCTAGATTTAAAATGAAGTATTATAAAGAAGACAAATAACTCTTCATTCACTCACTCATCTATTTGTTTTACTGCTTGCATATGATAGGAAATTTGCGGGAAAATTCTTCTTGGTACTTGGCATAATATAAATTCTGTATCATTACTAAGGTACTATTAGTTGATATTTAAATGTTACACCTTTTAGAAATTCCTAGAAGAAAAATCCATTAGTAAGACATAGGGTAAAACAATTTTGAAAACAAAAACTTATTTTGCATACATCTTTATCTCACTGGTTTTCTTTTTCCTCTGAATATCAAAACACCCTCCTCTTCAATGGTTAAAAGTCATCTCTGTGGTTTCTGACATTTGGGAGATGGTGTATAAGGGGTGTGGCTGTCTTTACAGCTCACCTTGGTGGCTCCTTCTACCTGCCTTGCTTTGCTTTACTGCATATTGATAAGATATTGTGACTGGCCAGTGGAAAAAAAAAGCCCAGTTTAAGTATTTCATTACAAAGAGATGCCAGTGTAAATATATTCAGCAAATGGTTCATTCATATCTTTGCTAAAATCACCAAAATCATGAAATCATTTGTCACTTTGTGGTGTGTGTTTGTGTGTGTGTGTGTGTGTGTGTGTGTGTGTGTGTACTAGGAACTGAAGTCAGGGCCTAACATTCTAACTGAGAATTCTATATATTAAATTTAAGATAAATTTAATTACATTTATTTATATATTTTAATTTAATATTTATATATTGTCTAAACTAGTATACTAAGAAGCTAAACCTTAAATCATAATTCATTTTATGCAATGTGTATGAAGAATTGACTCTCCTTCGCAAAGATCCAGTATTTAAAAGATGCTTACATGGTATAGGACACAATTTAAGCACTGAATAGTGGTTGAATGAAGAAATAGATGCTAACAATACTTTGCATTTAGGCCACAAGTACTTACTGAGTACATACTGTGTGCTGTCCTTCCAACTGAGAATATAGAAAAATAGCTATTAACCAGACACACATGAATATGAGTATGGGTTAGAGCAAACATAAGTGGTAAGTGATAAGAGAAAAAAAATATAGGCTACCAGATCGAATACCACTATAAAACTGCCAAGCTCATTTTTCAATCTTATATAATTTGGAGGTTAAAAAATGGTAGGAAAGATCATGATGCAACTAAGGTTAGTTTGAGAAGAGCCTGTCATACCAGCTCCTGTGAGAAATGGAAGTTGGGAAGATCACAGTTCCAGGGCCGATGGAAAGGAAAAATCCACAAGGCCCTATTTCTACAATGAGTAGCAAGATGTTAGGAACCCAGAAACATCTGGAAGCCTAAAGGAGGCAGATATAAGCTCAGGCTCATATCTGGATGGGAAGTGAGACCCTATCTCACAGATAACAAGACAGAAAATTAGCAAGGCTTAAAGTGATAGCATACCATCATAACAACATGAGCCATGAGTTGAAACTCTAGTACCGCCAAAGATGTCTAAGAGAGAAAGAGAGAATAAACTTTAAAAATAAATATAATACATGTCCATTTTAACCTCTCGACAAGGTCATTTTCTTGACATATTGCAACAGTACAATATGAAGAAAAACTTTGTCATTTTTGTGTGTGAGATACATAATAAATATACATCATAGATTAGAAGCCACCACTTTCTCCCCAACAATATCAACTATATACCTAACTGAAGACTTCTTGAATATAGCAACAGAGTTAACCAAATGAATGAGCATAATTCTACCTTAAACATGTTTTTCATACCTAAGGTGGGAATTGAATAAGATTCAGTTTTAGTAAATTAATATAATTTGGATCAGCCTTTGTCTTTTGGAATAGTCTAAAGGAATCCTTCTTTTAAGATTTCTAGTTCTGCTTACTGTGCTTCCAAACTATTTAGCAAATGTATGCGATTGATTTCTAGAGGTATGTGGCACAATTTGAACATACTTAGCTATAACTGAAGTAGATATTCAAAAAAAATAGTTAATATGACAAAATTACATACTGTATACCACAAATCATTAAAGCAAAATGGTGACTTCCAGGTTTAAGCTAGCTTGCAGTGTGTCTCAGTAGATGCTAATCAACAAGCTGTTTGTCCTCTCTGGCTTTTTCCCCCCCTGAAACACAGAAATGCTATGACAGGAATGATACACAAAGTTCTATATTTGACTTAATGCCTGAAAGCACCCTGGGATTCATAACCTTGTTCAAAGATTTAAGAAAGACCTTCAGTCTACTTCTGAGAAGGTCCTTAGCCTCCAAAACTTTATCTCACAATTTGACTTCAAAACAGCTGTTATATATTTTTTTTTGCTGTCGTTTGTTTGACAGGATCCAGTTATAGGTTCCGATGTCTGTTTAAAGAAACAAGGAGGCTGTTGGCTTTAAAATTCCCTCATTGCTTGTGTGATCAGCATTTTCCCAGGCTTTGCTACATACTTTGCCAAGCAAAGGGACTGACCTTTTGTAGCAAACACTTTTTCATTTCAAAATGCTCACTTTGATTTTTGTCCCATTTTCTACTCATTCCAAACTGTTTACAACCCACTAAAAATGACTGTGAATTATATGTTTGTGTAATGGATTCCTTTTGTGGTCTCTGTGGAATGTTTACTTTGAACAATTAGTTATCTCTGGGTAGATTATAGCAACTTGGAAAAAAAAAGAGAATGGCTAAAATTATTATACCTTAACTGTTTTTTTTGTAATTCCTCTATTATTACGTGAAATTTGAGAAAATGCCACATTACCAAGTCCATGCCATTACAAGTGAAATAAATCTGTATTTCATGAATACTTATTTGGACATAGTTGTTTATTCTATCACAAAATAGTTAAAACCTTCATCACCAATATATTTAATTCAGAAAACCTCACACCATGGAACTATACAAAAATGGATGAATAAGGGATTGCTCCATACATGGTGAGGCACACCCAGTGTGTATTTCTTGTACAAGTAAGAAGCGTGATTATAATAGAGCAATTTTGCTGAGACATATGAAGTTGTAGAATTTTTTTTGGTGCTCTATTTGTGAGCAACTGTGCCTCTTGAAATCCTACTGAGTGCTTTCTTGAGAACATAAAACTTTACATTGCCATTTCCTGCTGCCTTACGACTCAGGGCCCTAAAGTGCCTATCATACTGCCTTCACTACACAAGCTGTGATCCCAGTGCTGCTGGGTTTATACACGGCTCACTCTTTCCCACTTCGGGATAATCTATTATAGTTGAATGCAGGCATGCACTAAAGGCCGATACTTCCACGAAGAATGTGCAATTTGTACTGTTTAGTTTCTGATGAGATTCTTGAAAACTTTTATGATTCTGTCTTGTTCCAGAGAGACTTCTGCTTGCTAGTTTTATAAGCAGTGAGTGAAAAAAAAGGAACAAAAACAAAACAAACTGATAAAAATTACATGCTTTGAAAGAAAAATCAAGAATACAAGATAAGCACTTTTTCTTTTTCCCAAGGGAATATTTGTGGACTAGACCAAAATGTTTCTAAGGGCAGTGACCTATTTTTTTTTAATACTTTCTTTGCATGCCTAGAGCTAGGCATCTACATGCATTTACAATTGAGATGATCCTCAAAGAAGCTCCCTGAGAGTTTGCTGAAAATTAACTTAGTTTTTCTTTCTGAGTTAAAATCAAGACCACTTCAGTGCTGTTGGTGTTTTGTGTTTTGTTTTGTTTTGTTTTAATGCAGCCACAAAGACAGCCACCTTCCTGACAGCAGTAGCGTTGTGTAGGGTCCAAGTTGGAATTGGCTCTTTTGGGTAGTCATGCTGGGGCCTCTGTGTCTGTAAGAAAGCCACATTCAGGCCTAGAGGGGAAGACAAAATCAAAAAGAGTAAACAGGAAACAGCCAGCAAGAATATAAAAGAAAAAGCAGGAAAAGACAACCAAAAGAAATCAAAGATGACAAGGTAGAGAGAGGGGGAGAAACTGAGTTTTTCAATTAAGAAAACAAGTGGAGACAAAAAAAATTGTGTGTGAGGTCTGTAATGAAGAGAACACAGACTAGGAAACCAGCTGCCATCTTGGCCATAGTTACCTGAAACTCACTTCTTTATTAAATGTTTGGAAGCCACACCACTCAATCCACAGAAAACCTTGACTTCTTACAAATTGTACATATGGAAACATTTTGTATTACTTCACTGATTAATGATATTTAATGTAGTTTATCTGTATCTAGCAATATACCCAAGAGTTTTTTAAAATGAGTAAACCAAAGAGAGCTGAAGCACAACAAAAGTTAGTTAGCATATCAATAAATATGCAGGTCAGTCACCACAAAGGTTATCTAATAGATAACAATCTAGATCTGGTCAAATTAGGCAAGAATGCATAAAAATCCAGAATGCATACAAAAAATATCTTTTCTTTTCTTTTTATTTTGTCAGTTATGGGACTTGAAGTCTGGGCCTGAGCTCTTCAACTCAAAGCTACCACCCTACCCCTTCCAGTATTCTGATGGTTAGAGATGAGTATTAAGTACTTTGTGCTCTGGCTGGCTTTGAACCATGATCCTCAGATCACATTACAGGTCTAAGCAACCAGGTCCTGCAAAAATATATTTTTTCTCAGATAAAGTCTGAGCCCAACTTTCCAACCTCCCTTGGAGTCTTGATCTTAAACCAGTACAAAGATTCTAGGCAATTAACTTACTGTGAATGGAGGATCTTAAAATGATACAACAGATGAACCTATCGATCTACAATACTCTAAAGTATCCTATGATAGTTATTTTCAAGGCAGGAGTTCTCGGTTTGAAACTTTTTCCACTTAAAGGCCTCACACTATTCAGAAGTTAAGAATTCAACCATTAAAAATAATCTTGGCTAAAAGTTGGCAGGATGTGTTAGTCTGGAAACAAATGTTTATAAAACTTGAAGAAAAAAATTACATGTATTTAGAAAGCTTTCAGGTTTTCAAAAATAGGAGCAAAATGAATAATAAAAATTAAGAAAGCAGGGCCAGGCATAGTGGCTCATGCCTGTAGTCCTAGCTACTCAGGAGACTGAGATTTGAAGATCACAGTTCAGAGCCATCCCAGGCACTAAAGATCCTGAGACTCTTACACCAATTAACCACTAGATAACTGGAAGTGGTACTGTGGCTCAAGGGGAAGGGTGTTAACTTTGAGCTGAAGAGATCAGGGACTGTGCCTAGGCCCAGAGTTCAAGCCCCACAACCAAAAGAAGAAAAAATAAAAATTGAGTAGTAAAAAAAGTTCAAATATTTATTGCTCTGAGAGTCAAAAATGGACTTTCAGTTTTTCATAAATGTGCTTTATCTTTGCTACATAATGTGAGCTATTTATTTAAAACAGATTACCATAACTTCCACAATATTGTCACTCAGTTCTGCAACAGAATATTTTTTGTTTAGTGGTGGAACAAGACTCTAAGTGTTACTTTTGCCGTATTTTTTTTTGCTAGTTCCCAGGGCCTGAGCACTGTCCCTGTGCTTTCTCTATGGCTAGAGTTCTACCACTTGAGCCCCAGCACCACTTCTGGCTTTTTCTATATATGTGGTACCAAATCGAAGCCGGGTCTTTGTGCATGTTCGGCAAGCACTCTACCACTAGGCCAGACTTTCACCCTTTATGTGTTACTTTTGGATAAACATTTTGTTGAGATATAAAAATTTGTAATTAAGGAGTCTTCACTTAATTCAGGAAGCTCGAAATGAAAATAAGGGCAATTTCCAGGGAATTTTTACTTTCCAGTGAAAAATGTCAAGCATTAAACTTTAATCATATCACATATAGAGAATAGGATATAAATTGTATATAGAGAGAGTCTAAGAGACATACACATGTAGACTAAAATATGTATGTATGTTATATAGATAAAGATATTGGTATCAAAATAAATACAGATTCTAGATAAAATAGCTACATTGGCTTGTACTGAACATAGCATCTTACCCTGTCCAGAGTACTGGGTAGTAATTTATCTGTTTCCTGGAAGATTCAGATCTTAAAAGTTCCTCTAAATTCTTTGGAGGTTATCTTATACTGCAACAGGCTATTGAGTTAAGAATGTTTTTATCGTGGGTTAAAAAATACTTTCTAGTTTTAGCTAATTTTTTCTAATTTTATACTATTCAAACCACTTTCTATTTTCAGATCATAAAACAAATAATCAAATAGAAAAACCCGAAAAGGCAGGGCATTTTGAGAAGAAAAACCTTGTAAAACCAAAATAGATCTCAAGTGATAATACTGGAAGACCCTTTGAGTTCCTAGAAGGCTATTATTCTACTGTGGGAAAAAATTTACTCTTTTAAAGAAAAGAAAAAGTCTGAGTTTTAGAGTGATAAAATAACTTAATAGAAGAAAACTAAAATGACCTACAATACATAGCTCTGTACCACCCACTCCCAAGTATGAGCCAACTCTTCAGATGGTGACTGATAATGAATGATTCATTATAAATCGTGAATAAATAGATATGTTCTACATTGCCCCAATCGTCATTGGAAAGTGCCTGGCTAGTGACTCACTTACATGTGCTGGAAACTATAAAAAGACTCATGGCTAAGCATTATTAGATAAAAGGAGCAGCATGATACTCAGAGAAATTTGTTTTTCAATCATTTATACAAGTCTACTTGTGGTGAGAGAGAATACACTAAATTATTCAATAAGGTACCATCTTTCCATCAATACCCAGCTATGCTAAACAATTGAAGTTAGGTTTACTTAAAGATTTTATTTTTGTCAATTTTTGGATATTCCACTTAAAGTTAACCATCCAGTAGCTACTAGCGTTATCCATTCTCTAGTTATTTTTATGAGAGGAAATCATATGCCATTAGGCATTATTTCAACACCAATAGCCTGCTGTTTTTAATCAAGTAATTGAATGGTAACTATGACTTATAATTGATGTGCCTGAGAATGGTCAGGCACAGACAGGCTCAGTTCTCCTAACTACACCCACAGTTGAGCTTACAGCATTTACTTTTATTTGGAGTCAGGATACCCTGTCAGTGCTGTTCGATAACAGTTTACTCCCCTGTGAGTATCTCACTGTCTTGATTCAATGTGTTTTCTATGTGCTTCTTACGAAATATTTGTTTGATGACAATGTTTTTGACTTAAAAGAGTGTGTCAAAGAATTTGCAATAGGAAATACATGATCAATAGAAAAGTGTATCAATTCAAGATAATGAAGACAGGTTTTCAATACCCTAAGTTCTGACATGAATATTGATTTCATTTTCTCCAAATTTACTTGATGGAGGACAAAAGTTGAACTGCTGATGCTATTAAAAGTTCTATAAAGTCTTTAACTATACCCATGTCAGTAAACTTGCACTATCGTCTTTGTTGTTTTTTGTTAATTCAATGATACTCCTTTTGTTACATTTTATATTTTTGATGATCTGGGTTAGCCTGAATTTCTCAGTTTCCTACAGAGCAGTGATGACCCAACTGAATATTGTAATCATGTAAGTGAGCAGTAATTTTTTTCTTTATTTCTTTTTTTAATTTTTCTTTTTGTCTTTAGGATGGGTATTTGGTCATTTATTTGAAACTGCAGAGCCTAACAGTAGAATGAATCTCTTATTTGGCCTAGCTACTGAAAGCATTAAAAATGTTTATTTTTTCTAGTTTCACTTCTTGATACTGACATCTCATGCTACTTAGTCTGTGGAAGTGATCTCCATCATACCTAAAACTTCCATCATTCCTTTAGTCATCCTCAGACTACACTGTTTCCATATGTGAAAATCCCCTCACACAACTTTTTCCACTTGGACCTCCTGTCTACGAAGTACTCTTCTGGAATTTTCCTCTGGCACCTCAAACTACTTTTTGAAGCTGAGGTCATCATTTCCATCATGTTCTTCCTTATTTTTTAACATGTTTGTTGACACCACAGCCTATTTTCTCCTTTCGCTGGAAAGAAACATATTGGACTTAGATATTTTTCCTTCTTATTCAGACAATGTTCTTCATCAGTCTTATGATCTTGGCCTTCTTACTGTATCTTGAAAGTGATTCTTCTCTTCTCCTATCATATCCTTGTCTGGGCCTCCATAATTTTAGAGAACAAATCTCACAATGAGACATTGCCTTTGTCCCCTGCTCTTCTTTCCTCTGTGTGTGTGTGTGTGTGTGTGTGTGTGTGTTCCTACTCTTCCAATGTTATCAAAATTGCCCCTCATCAACATAGAGTTTCCTCCTAGAGCCCTCTAATGGTACTTCTTCCTAATGGGAATAAAAAGAGCTTCACACTGATTATTCCCATTTAAAAAATGTAAGCACATGGCCCATGTGAACTGTTTTCAGAAATTGCTTCTACCAGGAGTGTCAATTGCAAGGTTTCCAAAGGCCTTTGTTCCTTCCATGTACTCTTGCCTCACTTTAGAAATCTTCTCCCAATTGTATACTTACCACATTTTTAAGATCAGTATGAAAGTCACCTCTCTTTCTTGAAAGAAAATTCTGTAATTTGCTCCCCAAAACCTATCCACACTTCACCCCACACCACCCCCCAGGCCCTAAACACACACACACACACACACACACACACACACACATACACACACACACACACACACACTGGTCTGAACAACTACTTTCACAGTTTTGCTTTCCCTACTACAGACCCTGTTTCCTGGGACTGACATGGCTGTTTTCCTTGTCATTCCTCCAGCTAGAATGTAGGGGGCCTTGACTCTAGCAAAGATGTCTGCTTTACCTCTGTCTTCACAATGCTTCATATATTCTACTTGGCACGTGGTAGGGAAAACATGCACTATGAATGAAGAGACAGAATATATCATTCAAGCTTTCTACTGATCATTTATCTATAAATTCATCCTTACAGCATCAAATACTATGGAGGGAGAGTCTTTGGACTATAGTAAGACACAGTTAAATATCTCTTTGAACAGCATGAAACCATATTATCCAGAAGTTAGAGAGAACATATTAAAAATGAGAGTAAGCTGTCATTTTAAATCACTTTGCAGTGTCACATGATATGTATCTATACTTTTACAATATACTGTACTAGCGATAGTTGTAATAATACAGATTCTAATATCTAATGTGGGTTTCAGAGAACATGTCCTCTGCCATCCTTAATAGAAATAAGTTACTCTCTCATCAAAGGGTTTTGAATTGTTTAATAACAATTCAACAAAAGCCAATTTTGGTAACAAAATTGGGTAACAAAAGCCAATTTTGATGTTTTTTGAGCATACTAGTGTCATAAGAGTAGAACTATCAGAAAATTATGCATATATATATATATATATATACCTCTAGGCACAGTACCTCCTTCCCTGTAAGTTTGTGTATAATTTTTCTCATTATCACCACTAGGTCTCTTTCACCATTGCCACTTTCCAGGCATTTACCATTCTCTGAAGAGCCATGTTTCTGATTATCTTTTCCCAAATGTATTAGCTTGCATTATTTAAGGCTGAATCTCATTTTATTATTTCCTGCTCGAATTTCTAAACTCCTTAAGTCCATTTGTATGATTCTTTTGTCCTCACAGATGTCCACAGTTCCTCCCAATTTAGTATCATCAGCACATTTAATTAATGCCCTGTTTACCTCCTTTTCTAATGAAACCAGTCCCTTGCTTCATTTCATCATACAAAGTAAAAATGTATTGGCAATAAAACAGTCCGAAGAAATTTTCCCTCACTGTAGGAGGGGAAGCTCAGGATAGAGCAAAGAATCATGTGGTGAGAAATGGACGGAGCAGCAGGGTGGTAAGCTAGTTTTCTGTTGTCCTCAAGCAAAACCTGCCTTATAGAGACCACACTTTAGCACATTGCCTGGCTAATATTCGTGTACATGTGGGTGCCTCTATGTGTGTTCCCTATTCTAGCTTTATTACTGTGACTATTTTTTCCTAGATAGATAAGTAGAAGATAGGTAGGTAGGTAAATAGATAGATAGATAGATAGATAGATAGATAGATAGATAGATAGATAGATAAAACATACTTAAATCTAGGTTGTAGCCAGATGCCAGTGGTTCACACATGTAATCCTAGCTACTTAGGAGGATGAGATGTGAGGGTTAAGGTTCAGAGCCAGTCCAGGACAGAAAAGTCCATGAAACTCTTATCTCTAATTAATCACAGAAAAATCCATAAGTGGCATTGTACTCTACTGGTAGAATGCTATCCTTGAGCAAAGGAGGTCAGGACCTACAGTTCAAGCCTTAGGACCAGGAAAACAAAACAAAACAAAATACCTACATAGTAATGCAATTATTTAAACAATAAAATATAAATAGTCAATATTTGGTAGCATTTAATCTATAATACAATTACAAAATCTATATGATTAAATCATGTTTGAATATTCATAGGCTCTTGATTCTTTTCAGTGATCTTTTTATTTTATCATATGCTGTAATCTAAGGGTTTTTTTCTTAGTTTTCCACCTGATCCCTAGAAGTAAATAAAATTTCTTGGAAATACCTAGAAAAAAATTATATTAATTGAAGTAAGCCAAACCCAGAGAAAAGTAGGTTGAATGGCTTGTCTCATTTGTAAAAACAAGAATATGTTCATGATGTTCTCAACGGAGAATCTCAGCAACGCATCTATTTAATACCATATATAATGAAGTATATCACATAAGCTCCAAGATATGGAAACAAGATATTCATATTATGTCCTATACATAGCTTTTTATTTGTTATATGTTTATGACTCTTAAATTTCTGTATCTTGTGTCTTGCATACAAAATTATTTACCAGGGGAAGGGAAAGTAAACACAGAAACAGCAGGCCAAAAGATGAACTAATGCAACAATGACACTAGGTTCATTATCAACATTACATTACAGCAACTTATGGGGGTGGGGAGGTAAAGGGAAAAAGGAAGTGGTAAGGTGAAAGACTGAAGAATGAAGTAACATTGTTTAAAAACAAATGTAATTATTACTTGATTACATTGAATAACTGTAACCCCTTTCAATAAAATAATAAATATAAAAAGAAAGAAATATATTGAATTTCTTATAAATTGTTTACTGGTAAGATAAATTTTTATTCAGTTATGTCCAGTTGGCAAACCAAAGTGAAAGAATATTTTAAACTCTAGAATTAATGGATTAGAAAATATAGTTTAACTGAAGAAAATGGACTTATCTGTTAATACTGGAGTAAGGACACTTGCTTTTATTGAATTATATCATTATTCTTTGACGATGTGGTCAAATAGATAGGAGTTAATTTATGTAAGTAAAGTAAAGATGGCATTTATTAAGCTCCCAGGATGTGCCAGACATAATGTTAGTTCTTTCCAACACACGTGCCAAATAAGCCTACATTAATTATCACCCAATATTCCTTAGTCTGTTTCTATCTCCAGCAGTATCTTGTCTTCTGTGTCATCGAGAGAGACAATCTTCAGAATGTGGATGGATTAGTATAAATCCATCAACTAAACTGAGGGAAAAATAGTTTCAAGCTTATGCTTTGAACAGGGTAAGCAGATGGCAGGCCAATATTTCTATTGTCTATACTAAAGACAATGCACATTTGAAGTGTTGAATTGAAGGCTGAAATACACTTCATATATAACAGAAGGCCAGCAAATATGTCATCACTGAAGGATAACATTCACAAAACAGTGATGAGGAATACTGTTAAGTAGTCACAACCTCACATTGTTTTTCTAGTGAGAAAAGTCTGATGCATAATGCATTCTTATGAGAGAATTTTCTCAGATGCCAAGACTTTACAGGCATAACTTCCATAAGTTTTAATGGGAGTTTCCTGCCAGCACCTGTTACAGTATAAAGTTCTTACTTTTCACACATAATCCAAGACTGACTTGGAACACTGTCTTGGAAAAACTAATATAGTGAAACCTTCTTATAATGTTTCCTCACGTATAATGTTCATCTTTTAATCCTTGGCCTGATATATGTATGTCCATGTTTTCAATTCAAATTCCTTTCCCACCAGAAAGGCTTCTTTCTGCAAGAATTTTTAACGGATGGAGAATGTGTTCCTAGGTAAACTAGTGAAAATGCTACATAAGGAAAAAGTTAGTAACATAGAAATTTTATTAATGCTAAAAATGACCTCTTCTGGGTTAGGTAAAGTGTAGATTGACTATATATTTCTGAGAAACCACTGTAAAAAAAATAGAGTTCCATGCTTAAAGAACAATAACCAGGGATTTTGAAACTGGATCACAGGTTAATATAATAAAGCTTGACCATATTTTCTCCATATATTTACACACTCAAATATGGTGATATTCATTATTCAAATAATATTGTATTTAAAGACAAAGGATTAACCATCAGTAATTTTAAGAGTATAAAATGATTTGATAAAATTAATGCTACATATTTAATCTAAATTATATAGTCCAATACAAAAATATAGAAGGAAAAGAAGCCACAATTAAAAGAGAAATAAACAGAATTTTCTGAGGAATGCAAAAAAATACTAGTTTATGAATAACCATTTTATTTTGTAAAATGTTTGAAGTCTCAAATTTTCTTAAAAACCTAACATAACTGCATATTTGTTATACTATATTTCCAGTATTATTGAATATCACTGTCTTGTTTTATAGGGTTATGGGTGGCGGGTATTTTTTTACTTGTTGGACTTTGTCAAATAATAAATTTTTAGAAAAATATTTCAATGTTGGCTTGGTTACTAGGTTAAAGTTGAAAAGAATATAAAAATTTCAAACCACAGGAAAACAACTGAAGACATGTCAGTGAAATTTTTAGTGGCACAAATCTGTATCTGAACATGGACACACGATGGCCTCCATTTTTCTTTTTCATTGCTAGTGAGTTGCATTACTCTATGATGTCTCCTTGCACCCATGTCTGACCTCTAATAAAATCTTTCTAGCAAACTTGCCTTTGGAAGAACATGTGTACCTCTGTTTAAAGTTCTAACACCTTTGTCACTCATTGGAGTACTAATTGAATGTAACTGCTTTAAAATGTTTCAATAAATCAGCTAACAATGAAAAGGGAGGGAAGGGGAATTCTGTTTCCTATAACAGTATTTTCAGACACTGGAAAAGAAAGGGTCTTATTGTGTTGTGTTGTGTTGTTTTGCTTTGCTTTGTCTGATAAAGCAAAGAAAGGGGAAAGGAAGCCACATTGTCACTTCTAAAAGCATACTGTGTTCCCCAGCTTGGTATCCTCCTCCTCTCCAATTTTACTTTTAGTGTACTTTGCTCTTGACTCAGGTGAAAGGTCACTCTTTTCCTTTTGATACTCTAGCCAAGGAATTAGTAGAAATGCATTTGGTTCTGGGTATAATAGCATTTCATTAGTATTTGTTTTAAAACTTGAAAGCAGATTAGAAATCTAGGACTTCATGAGTTTTTTAATGTCCAGGCCCACGTGTCTCTACTTCAGACAAATGAGTTGCTGGGGAAGACAGGTCATGAAAGAGAGGAGTGGTGTCAGATAGATCCAGTGATCGTACACAGACAGCTCCACATACAGTGGGCACAAAAGAGAGGAACAGTGAGAAAAGTCATGAAGTCAGGGACTACAATCCCTGACCAGAGAGGAGAAAGGCACTGTGTCAGAAGTCTCATGGTTCCAGGGGGGATGGTGCTTTTCTATGCACAATTTTAATCTGTAAAAAAAAGGCCTACTTCACTTAAAATGATTTTTTCCCAAGACTTTCCATTTCCTTATAAATGGAGCAGTGTCACTCCATGGTTCTCCTCATTTGTAATAATTAGTATATGTCTAGGATAGTCCTAGAAGAGGATTACAATAACTCAATAGTTATGTATATATGTCCATATAAGATGGGGTTAAGCTAAAGCAACTCCAAGATATGGAAACAAGAGATAGTTCTTTGTGGTTGTTGCTTTTAATGTACTATGTAAAGTGTTGAGTTTCTTTTTTCTTTCATTTTTCTCCCTATTTGTGTCCTCTGTTGTCACTGTATTTGATTTTGGTACCCTGTGTATTCTATATATGTTTGTCTGAATTAGGGAAGGGAACAGGAATAGAATAAAAAAGTGGTGTGACAAAGGACAAAGGGTAAACAACTCACAAGACAATATGTTGGTGAGGTGGGGTCGGTTGAGGGAGAGAAAGTGGGAGAAAAAAATGATGGCAGGGGTAAGAATGTTCAACAAAAATGTACTCATTACCTTATGTATGTAACTATAACCCCTCTGCACATCATCTTGACAATGAAATTTTTTTGCCAGTCCTGGGGCTTGAACTCAGGGCCTGAGCACTGTCCTTGGGCTTTCTCAAGGCTAGAACACTACCAATTGAGCCACTGCACCATTTCAGCCTTTTTTTTTTTTTTTTTTTTTTTTTGCCAGTCCTGGGCTTGAGCTCAGGGCCTGAACACTGGCCTTGGACTTTCTCAAGGCTAGCGCTCTACCACTTGAGCCTCAGCACCACTTCCGGGTTCGAGGAATCGAACCCGGGTCTTCATGCATGCTAGGCAAGCACTTTAACCACTAGGCCAAACTCCCGGCCCTTCAGCCTTTTTTTTTTGTATGTGGCACCTAGAAATTGCATCTGGTCCTTCCTGCATGCTAGGAGAGCACTCTACCACTAGGCCAAACTCCCAGCCCTGAAATTAAATTTAAAAAAAAAATTAAAAATTCAAAAGAAAAGAAAAACAAAGGCCTACATAGATCTAGAAACTTCAATATAAAGCAGTACAGTACCTGAAAGAAAAGTCATTATATAAGCTGTCCCTGAAGAAAGATTATTTTTTATAATTTCCTTATGATTAAAAAATATTATGGCAAAAATAAATCATGTTTAAAATTTAATTGCATCAGTTAGTCAACCTGAAAAATGTCCCTCTCCTTTCCTGAATCTATAAGAATAAAAGGAACAATTATTCCCCCTGTAAAAAATCAGTGTACCATGTTGGAGTTAAGAGGGCTAGATAACATGATCCAAATGCTTCCCCTGCTTAAATTTTTTTCTACCTTTAGATATACTGACTTTTTCTTTTTGTTCCTATCCCATCACTTATTGCCCTTGACTCCTTTCCTTCCATCCATTCATATCTCACATTCTTCTGAAGTTAAGTTTTGTATATTGGAACTTTTTGGTTAATGTCAGCTCTTAAGAAAAGATCGAGTAGATTAACTGACACTAAACTAGGTCATATGATTACTGACATTTGATGAGCAATTTCTCCATGTGTTTTGAGATAAGGTAATACAATTCGAAGTGCAGAATTTTAAACACAAGTAAAACTGTGCAAAACGATTTACCCAAACTTCTAAAAATACATCTAAAATATAGCCTTCTTTATTAATCTTAAGACGTAGGTGGAGGAGGACCAATGGCATAAAATCTAGACTTTCAATAAGACAGGCTTTCATTTCCACCTTCTAATAGTACATCAAGAATAAACTATCAGTTAATGATTGTGGGTTGTTTTTATTCTTATTATTGTAATTAATAGAGGGGTTACAGTTATATTCGCCAGATAGAAAGAGCATTACTTAACACACATTGATACCCCTTCTCACTATTTTGCCCCATCCCTTCCCCCACCCCCACCCCTCATCTTGTTTCCCCCATCCCCTTTTCTATTTCACATAAACAAATAAACATATATACAATATACCAGATTGTAAAGTAAGATACTATAACAATATGAGAATAACCAAGGGACAGCAAAAGAGATGAGAAATAACATAGTGCATTAAGAACAACATTCATTCATTATATAGCTCGTGTTTCCATAAATATAATTCTGAAAACTCAAACATTGCAGCCTTGTGGAAATGGAGATGTAAGGATATTCTTTGTTTACATTTCATATAAAGTAATACATGAATTGTATTAGTAAGTTTGATTCTCACCATTTAGAAAAGTACATGTATCAGAAGGAACTCCATATATCTTATATTAATGAACAATAACATATGTAAAGCCTCATAGTTTGATAACATATTGGATAGCAATAATAGAGACTAAATATACATAATTATATGTTTATATACATGTATATGTACACATATAGCAATAAGACTTTCAATGTAGGTCTATGTATAAAAATAGCCAGAAGCAGGAAATCTGGATTATATTAGACCAGTGCTAGATGAGTTTGAAATAAGGAAGCAATTGGTATTGGAATGCCCTTCTTTTAAGTCAACAGTAGTGCTTTAAGTAAAACTAAAGGTTATATAATACTTCTCTTGATAGCTTACAGCTCTCATCTTGTCAGAAATTAAGCTAAGAAGATAGCCTTCTCATAGGCCCAAAAAAAAAACCTTCAATAATCTTTCTACCAGTATTATAATAACAGAAATTATAAAGGCAACTTCAATATAATCTGTTGGCTTTTAACTATATTTATTTATTGTATGATATTTAAGATTGTACATAGCATATTGATTGTCAAGAGAGAATCAAGATTCTAAGTAGGAAAATGACCTTATCTTTTCGGGTCTAGACCAGAGACCTTATGCTTTTATGCAAACTTTGTCAAAATGATTCCAATAATAAAATAGTACATAAAAGCCCTTAAAATTCAAACTTCTGTGTGCCCCAGATTTTGAACCTGATTTCAAGTATTAAAATATGTTCCAGCTAAATTAGAAATGTGAAATATTAAAGCATATAGAGTAGATTTATGATACTTTCTAAATATTTCTTTATTTTTTATTTTGCAGATAATGTATAGAAGAGTTACATTTACAGTCATCAGGTAGTAGGTACTACCTGAAGTAGATTAGTTCTGGTACACTGACACCCCTTCTCATGTTTTTGTCCCTGTTTCCCCCCCCCCATATCCTCCCTATCATCTTTTCCCCCTTATGTTCAGCTTGTGAAAATAGAATTATTTGATAATTATTTATTATCAAAGCTAAGAGGCATAATTCATGGCATAATAGCAATAAATATTACTATTATTTGTCCATAAGATTAATGTATTTATGTATGAACAGATATATATTTTAAAATGTTTGAGAATACATACAATAATTTTTGAAAGCATGTTTATAATCCCACTTCACAGGCAATAACTACTAACATATCAATGTGTATTTTATGTTAAATATATGTGGATATATGGATATGTATGTTTGAGGCTATTCTCTATCCAATAACTTTCATTCCATTATTAGATGATGTTTAATCAGTATTTGTCTAATCACATGGAGAGTATTTTGTCAACTCAAGGAAGAAATGTCTATCCAATACATATTAAAATGTATCTTGCCTTTCATTACATTACAATTTAAAGTAAATCTATGTGACATGTAAGTATAAATATGCCCAGTTTATATGTCTTTAGCAGTAGTATTAACAATACCTACTGAATAGTCTCTTATGTTCTTAAAAAGGAAATGGTGAACTTATTTATATTTTTGAGAATAGAAAGCTTAGACTTTCCATCCTCATCCATGGTTGAGATTAAGAGCCTCTCCATCTTTTGGAAAGTGTCTATTGATACTAGAATTTCTCTGAAGCTGGACAGAACACCAAAAATTTGAAAATAACCATTTTGTCTCTGTTTAACATTGCTGGTTGATATGCCCAGACAAGTTTACAGAATTTATCCTGCCTTTGTGCATGTAATTTGCTTTACTAATTCACAGGAGAGTAGAGAAGAACCCTCTTTTACCTGAGTACTTAGTAGCGGCAGCCATGAAAACCCTCCAGGAAGTGGCTAGCCAAAGGGTCTGAATTACAGCCACCTCCCCAAAGAAGATCAAAAGTTACACTCTACCAACTCAGAGACACTGAGAAATGGTTGAATGTGTTCTAAATTAAACTGCCTTGGTGGTGAGCGGAGATCTGCCAAAATCTTTCAATTAATCACTTTTACCTTCAGGGCAGAGTTAGGCCTGAGAGTATTTCAATAGGTTTTTATTGGAACAGGGTTATTTCTGATATTAAACTATGTTGCACAAAGTAAAAATAATGTTATTTTTAAGTTGCTACTCTTGTTAAATAAAAGTTGGCAAGTATTCCTGAGGTCTGTATTGTGTCTGAGTATTTGTGTATGTGTGTGGCTTTTTCTTGTCCCATATGCTTCATTGATTAAGAGAGAGAAAATGAGAGAGATGAGAGAGAGAAAGAGAGAGAGAGAGAGAGAGAGAGAGAGAGAGAGAGAGAGAGAGAGAAACAGCAATTAATTATGTAATAAATATATTCATCTAATCATTTTCATTAATAATGAGCTATACATAATAGAACCGAAGTTTTAAGTGCATACTTCTGTATAACACAGTTGAGGTTTCTTTTCCTACATTTTCAGCAGTAAGTTAATTAGAATCACCTGCATTTCCTTGGGTGGACACCAAATGGATTGCAAACAAAAACAGATTAAAATAGCTGCTGGAGCTCATGGCATACAGATGACAAGATTCACAGAAAGTACAGCAGTGCATTGAAAATGTTCACTTTTCAAACAATTTTAAAGGAAATTTAGCTCTTGCGACTTCTCTGTAAAAAGCTGCTTGTAAGTGTTTTGCTGAAAGGCTAGAATGGCTTTGTTTCTGATGCCTTGATGAGTGAAAGAAATGTTTAAGAAAGATCACTTTACAGAGAGATTCAGGCTGAAATGTGATGACTGTGATTCAAGCCAAGCCAAAAATTACAGTTCAGAATGAAAGAGGAGGGACGTGGTTTGGGAATCCATTTTCCCACATTCCTGAATCTCAATCATCCCAGCCAATGTTTAAAAAAAAAGAAGAAGAAGAAGAAGCCCAATGGAAAACAATGAGGTCACGTTGTTTAGATGTTTAAAGGAAAATAGGAGTGGAGAAATTGAAAAGAATGGCAATGAATATATGAATTTTAAATCAATATCTATTTCAAGTATGATAGAATCAAAGGCTAGACTTTGTATAACTTTTATGACTTCATCACTAAAAGAGCCATTTTTTTCAGAATTTTCTTCTTGTTTGTATTGTTGAGTCTTTTATTGCATGTGCTTAACTTATGAAAGACTGTTACTAAAATCTTAAAGAGGAAAAATCTTGTGTAGGCACAGAATGCAGATTAGTCCTTTCCACAATCCCACTTCTCCTTTAAGAATGACATCTCTACAAGCTCATTTTTCCTCCTTGAACTTACTAGGTCTTTTTTAGTGCTATATGGACCTCAGGTTATGTTGGTGTCTTTGCTTGCAAACTATCAGATGATTGTGGTGGGTCAAAACAAATTCTTTGTTCTTATAACTCCTATTTATTTTAATGAAACACAGTATGCAAGTCCCAATACCAAAAGAATGATTTATTTACATCAGCATAATCACAGCATAACAGTGGAATTGAAACAAAGAACTCTGAGAAAGATAGGAGCTGAACTAAAGGCAACTTCCAACTTCTAATATCTTCCAGTGATAATTTCACTTAAAACAACCACTTGATCTTAATGATAACCAGGGTCTTTAAGATGAAGATTTTTATTAAAAATGAAATATGAGAAAGTATCAAAGATTATTTCTAAGAATCCTGTTTTCCATTTTCTAAAATCCTTTCATTTGGTCATCTTCGATCTTCTATCAGAGTATAAATGACGAAATGTTATTTCCTAATGAAATGTTATCCTCAGTCTGAGGGTTTCCTGGGATCTTCTTAATTTCAGAGATTTTCATAATGGACCTAAGACTGGTAACCTCTGCAATGCCTACTTAGGCCAACAATCCCATATAACTCAAAGAGTGGAGTGGGATGTGGAGGAAAGCATTTGATAGTGAACCTAAAACTACTCCTCATTTAAAATTTTCTGTGTTTGATATGACTCCTTCATTAGTCTAATGTGGATGTCCTTTGTTTTGTGTGCTTTTACTTTATATTTAATTTAAATCTGAAATTTACTGATCTCTAATATAGTGACTATATAATCAGTACAAAGTAATGGTTTATTCATCAGTATCATAACCTCTGAACCATTCTAAAGGAAAAAAATCATTTTTCTTATTAACTTCTTTCAATTTAACTTTATTTTACATTTAGCAAGAAATACCTACTCTTTCCACAGTAAAAGAAGGCAAAACTCCTTAATTTGCATATAAATCTCCTACAATTACCTAGTAGATGAAAATTCATTCAGAGACGACAAATACAGAACAGACCAAGGAAATTTGTACAATGATTTCAACCAAAACAAATAAGTAAGCAGAAGTAGTAAGAGAAAAATTACACATAAGTATTTATTATATTAAGAGAAAAAGAAAAATATCTCGCAATAACAAACTCTATGAAAAGAGAACTCATTGCAAAAATACAAAGCAATATGACAAAAATAACAAAAAGAGGAAAAACTGGAAAGCAAAGGGTTCGAGAAGTTGAAGAGAAAAATTGTAATAAAGCTTGCATTGTTAAAATCATAAATGACAATAATCATTGTCATGAGAAAAAACAAGAGAATTTAGTAACACATTGAAACTGATCCATGAGTTAGCATGGTATCCCCATATTTAAAATCTTCACTGGGATTCTATATCATAAACATGCATAATTTAATCTATCATCATTGATATCCCACGCACCAATAAAATCCCTTGACAGAAAGATGCCAACCATCTAATGAACATTTTGTTCCCAGTATTAAAAACTCTATCTTTATGAAAGGTAATTCAGGCTTCCCACTGAAGTCAGCCTGAGAAAATAAGAAAATATATCTGATTTTCATTTTTCAATGAATTTCCAATAAAACAATAAAAAGATGTGTTTGAAAGAAGGGATAAAATGAATGATGCTAAAAAAAGAATAGGTGCCATCAGCAAACCAGAAATAGAAATTCCAGGAAGACAAAGAGCAGATGGGATCAAAGTAAATAGAGAAATTAAACAAGAAAAAGAAAGCCACCATTCCCAGACACCATAATTAATCACAATTCTTTCCAGGGACATCTAGAGAATATTCTCTCTTGGATTCAACAATTAAAAAGAAGAAAAATCATCAAGAGACAGTATATAAAGTAATTCATTAAATGATAGGACCTAACTGCTGGGAAGGATGGGCCCTAAGTCTTTTATTCTGCACCTTGATAAACCTACAGCAACCACTTAAGCATTTGGTCAAGTTTTATTAGAAGAGCACAGAAGTAGCTGATATCTAAATGGAAGACAGTAGAGAACCAAGTACTTTGGTTTTCCTACAATAGGGAGTTTTGCCTTAGAGCACTGTAACCGAGTACTCCATGCCCAGAGTAATGGTCCTTTCATTTGGTAGTTGACAGAATCCCCTTTCCACTGTTCATTCACCATTCACCCAATGTACAAGAAGCCCTCACTCAGCCTTCTTATTAAAAATCCAAGCGAACAGAGAGAAAGATCAGTGTAAATATGAGTTGAGAATTTGCATCCAAATTGTTTGTATCTTAATTGCTTGGAAGTGTTTCAGAAATCAAAAAAAAATTAACTTGAAGTATTTGCATATATTTATGTAGAGAATGAGATATCTGGGGAAGAGATCAAGCTCTAGATATAAAACTCATTTATGTTTTATGCACATCAGTACACATTGCCTGAAAGTAGTTTCATACAATATTTCCCATAGTTGGGGATATGAAACAAAGTTTAATCATGTGAAATTTTCTACTTAGTGTGTCATATTGTCACTTAAAAATGTTTCAGATTTTGAGGCATTTCACATTTCAGATTTTCAGATTATGGATGCTCCAAACATACAGGAGTTTCTACAACCATTCTATATGTTATTTTATTTATTCAACCACAAGTTTAATCTGATATTTAACAACACATCTATAAAATTACTAAAGAAAATTTATTTTCCTCAAGAAATTCTAAGTACAAAAAAAGAGATAAAGTAATTACAAGCATTTCTTGAGCACTACAAGAAACTTTTTTACTTGATAAGATCTAGATATGGAACATTTCTGGGTAAACTTTTGCTGTGTGTTTGTGATTATTATATTTTAGTACCAGTATAGGGGCATGAAGTAAGGCTCTCATAACCTCAGCTTTTTTATTCATGACTGGTGCTCTACCACTTGAATCACATCTACCCTTTTGGCTTTTTGCTAATTAATTAGCAATGGAGTCATTCAAATGTGTCTGTTCAACTTGACTTTTCATCCTCAATCTTCTTTGCTAAGATTATAAATACCAATGAGCCCAGTACTACAAATATAAGTTTTTTAACATTTAAAAAATACATATATATGGGATAAAAATCAGGTATGTGTGGAGAAGTTACAATTCTAATTTTTTAATTATCTTGTTTTATAATCAGAATTATGTCAACTCTTTTTTATAGCAACATTCATTCATAAAAAACTGTATGGCAATTGAAGAGTTGTCATCTCATGAGAATTTAGTAATAACCAAATAATACCAGCACACAGTTACAGAATAAATGCTAACCATTAACATAGAGTATAAATTTGAGTTTTAAATTGTATTTTATATTTTCAGTCTGGATTAAAAATGAGTGAACAGATATGTCTACAATGAATCATTAGAAGTACTTCAATTCAGAGGAGAAGGAATAGTTCTGAATTGTACAAAGACTTGATTTTAGCTCAGAACCAAGTAGGGTTTTGGAAGGTCAAATAAAGAAATCTTTAACAGATTAGGACAGCTAGTGTTCCCGTGCTTGATGGTTCTTGTCAGAGGAAAAGCCAGATGTGCAAAGTATTGGGAGAGTGATTCTTCTTAGGGTAGTTCTGGTCTACTAGAAATTAGGAAGCACCATAAATCTCAGGACAGGGACTGTTGGGCAAAATTCCCAGCCCTTATTTGCAGTCTCAAGAGATTTGGAAGCCATTACGGAGTCAGGAAAACAAGTAGGCTTTTGGGATACGGCTAGGCAGGCTCAAATTCCACATCTCCACGGTATGCCCAGCAGTCAGGCTACCAAGAATGCTACCTAATCCAGTTTGCAGCTATTTTCATCAGGCTCATCTATATTGTCAAAAAGGAAAAAAAAATGCCCATATTTTGGTAGATCAACCAATAAACTCTGAGGAGTGTTGGTCTGTAAGATTTCTTTTTGGGAAGTGTCTGAGATTTATGGTGGGAATTACTTATGACAGCTACATTCTTTCCACTGAGTTTAGACTACCATTTGGTCCCCAAAACTCCTAATTGTGTGTCTATCCCAGTCTAAAAGGAGGAAAGGACTTTTGAAAATGCCCACAGCAGTACCTAGTGATTTCTGCCAGTGGTAAACTCTATCATGCAACCAAAGAAAGTCAGCTGATAACGAAAAAAAATGATATTTCAGTGGATGTGTGGATTTCTTCTGAAAGCTTTCTGTGACCTTTGTAAATGCCACTCTGATTCTCAAAACTTTACAATGACTTTGTTTCATAATGTTACTGAAGTATTTTTAGCCTAGCCGGCAAATTTTCTGTCAGTATTCACAGCCATGTTATTTTCTGGAAAGAGGTAACTCTCAAAGTAATTTGTCTCCAAACTTTACCAAAGCACTATGTGGGTACCTTGAAGACATTGCTCATTTAAAATAATCATACCAAGTCTAATTATATTTCCAAAATAAGTAGTTTTCAATCCAAAAGGATAATGTGGTCATGAAAAGGATGTCCAAATCCACCAATTTACATTGGTTTGGTTTGGCATAATTTTCAAAGTTCTTGGAGCAAGAAGAGGATGACATGTGAATAATTACAATTTGGATATTCCCTGAGCTTTGGGATTGCTGTTCTATGAGCCATACAGCAAAAATCTAGTCAACTTTAGGACTATACCTATATAACATCCAATTGCCAAGTTTCACTGATTGCACCAGATTATTTTGCAAAGTACAGTCACTGACTTTCTAATATGTACTAAATTGTCATTTTTCACTTTATTTGTATAATTTAAAAGTTATGATAACACTAGAGAAGGAGCCATTTAAAGCAGGAGCCACTTCTGTCAGAGATTATTATCATCCACAAGATGTGTGGTGTTGATATCTCTGAATCCTATGCCATTGGAAGTTGTGTCAAGTTAGATTCATATTGCATCTGAAAAGCTTTACTTGACTCCTCTTACTTTCTGGTTTCTATCTAAAGCCACAAAACAGTTTCTCAGCTGTTACTCAGCTCTGCAACCACAGTGGTAGCACAGGTCTACATTACTCACCAGCACCCCCTCCTTTTATCCCAGAAGCAAGTAGGTTATTAGTTTAGGATGAGACAACTTTTTTGAACAGTATACTATTTTCCAGTGGCTCATATGTAACATATCCAGAGTCATGTACAACTTTTCCAAATGTTTTTGATTATTAAGCTTTAAAAAACTTCTTTTCTAAAAAAAATTTCAAAAAAAATACCAAGAGAAGTTCTTTTTTGTTGGAACCTGAAGTGTTTATAAGAGAAAAGGAAAGGTTTTGGATAACAAGGAATTTCAATTTGCAAATTGAAATCAGTTTGCATCTGAAGACAACATATACATTTCATTGGCCTTTGAAGTCAGAGTCTCACAGATTCAAAATAAAATTGCATTGATGTTAAACCTCACTTAAAAGAATATGCACATTAAAATGAAATTGAAAATAAGTCTGAATCTGCAATAAAATTCTGTTTACATTTCATAATTTCACATATCATTGACCTCTTGTTAGAGCTCAACTAATTAACAAAACAAAAAAATTAATTTAAAAAGGAAACACTTAATTTTCTGATTTTTCTTAGATATCAATTGACTTTTCATCTTTCATAATTATCTTAAATGTGATTAATTAACTGATTCTTTAAATATATAGATAGATAGATAGATAGATAGACATATAGATAGATAGATAGATAGATAGATAGATAGATAGATAGATAGATAGGGGCCAGGATCAGAGGCTAGTAGTAAAATGCTTGCTTAGCATGCATGAAACCCTGGATTCAATTCCTCAGTACCACATACTCAGAAAAAGCCAGAAATAGAGTTGTAGCTTGAGTGGTAGAGTGCTAGCCTTGAGCAAAAATGGCCAGGCTCTGAGTTCAAGCCCCATGACTGGCAAAAAATACATATATTTAATATATTTGTATATTTTATATAATTTATAATATTATATATATATTTATATAATATATATTAGATCTGTCATTTGGAAAACAAAAATACAAGTTTTACTGATGTTTCTCTTTTCTTATTTATTTACTTTAACTTCAATGCAATTGCTAACTTAGGAGAAAAAATATGTGGGCAACTGTAGAAGACAATTGTGTAGAGACAAACCAAAAGACCTGGTCAAAATTCTCATTGGCAGACAAAATAACATTATTCACCACAAGTGGTCAACATTTGACAGTGTCTACCAGTAAAATCTTCTCAAAAGCTCCAAATTCCCATCATGAACTTTTTTCTGATGACAGTATAGCACCTCCCAGAATGAATTCAATGAATTCCAAAAGTTTCTCAGAAAAATTTGAGACAGAAACTCTGAGAGGATACACTTATTTAACTGTACAAATTTTTATATTTTGTCCACATGTTTTGCATAATTTAAAATCTTACAGGTTAAAGTAAAACACCAAGCACTTTGTAATAAAAAGCAAGAAAAATTAGCTAGCAAATTATTTATAACTTTATCTTTTAACATTCTGTACTTATGTTCATAAACTTAATACCAACTGGAATCAGTACTAAAATTAGGAATAAGATAATAGAAAAATTTTAATTAAGATGACATTCACATTTAAGCTGTCAAGTGCATACTATGAAACAAAGAATTTAGAGTCTTTGTAGATTAATGAAGCTATTTTGTACATCAGGAAGAAGGATTTTTTTGATATTTATAAATATCCATTTGTTCCTATTATCACTTATGAATCCCTCACAATCTATATTTCTCAGAATGGTTAGCATGTCAGTAATTTAATGTTTATTGTTAGATCATTATAGAACCACAAAAGTCACATGAATGAATATATTTGCAAGCAGTGAATTCTGTGTTACTTCTATTATCCCAAGCTACTCCATTTTTATTATGTAAAAGACTGAAAACAACAGTGAATTATTAGCCTAAATTATGACATGAATATTACTGGTATAAGTTATAATGTTACACTACAACCAGTCGACAAAATGATTCTAATATTCCTAATTTAAAGTATATGGGACTGAGGCCATGGCTCAACTGGTAGAATACTTACATAGCATGAGGTCCTGAGTTCAACCCCAGTACCAGAGATGGGAATTCAATGTAAGAACTCATTTCATGTCAACAAAGAGCTTCATAAAATCTTTATTTGTTATTTGTTACACTGTGAAAATAATTTCATCCAATTTATTAATCCTTACTATTCACAATTACAATGATTAACAATGATACTCAACCACCTACCTAGAGAAATGTGGTGAGGAATTTCATCAGGCCTGTCCTCATATAGCCTAGAGACATCAAAGAATATATTATATATATATAGAGAGAGAGAGAGATAGATAGATAGATATGTTTTCATTCATGTTAGACAAGCACTCTACCACTAGACCAAATTCCAGGCCCCTTTTATGTCTTTCATTTCCCTCCCTCCCTCCTTTCCCTCTCCCTCTCTCCCTTCCCCCTCTCTCCCCCCTTCCTCCCTTCCTCCCTTCCTCCCTCCCTCCCTCCCTCCCTTCCTTCCTTCCTTCCTTCCTTCCTTCCTTCCTTCCTTCCTTCCTTCCTTCCTTCCTTCCTTCCTTCCTTCTTTCCTTCCTTCCTTCCTTCCTTGCTATCAAGATTGTACAATTAGTATTTCTGAGAGACAAAAATGTGCTTAAATGAGTATTTTTCTTTACATTTTCTTGTTTCTCAATTCTCTTGTTTCTTACTTGATCATTAAAATAACCAAATACTATATATAAAGAGATGTGTCAAAAAGGAGTGTGGATTGTAAAAATCCACTGACAGGATAAGTTATTTTCCTCAAGAGTTTTTACATCATCTAAAACTACCATTTGAAGAGGATTTGATTTATTTTGTACAAAATGGAGCACCCCATTATCAATATGACTTTTGAAATCACCAAAATAGTTTTATATTTGGGATAGGGTTTTCACTATGCAGTTTCAAATTATCGGATCAATATGTTACCTTATAGTGATCACAGGAGAAAAAGAGCAGGTTGAGAGGGAATGAATGGAGAGAAAGGGAAGGGGAAGAAAAAGGAAGAGAGAAAAGTGAGAAGGGAGGAAAGCAGAGAGAAAATAATTGAAGAAAGCACAAAGAAAATAGCAAAGAAAAAAAATAAGTCACAAATACCTTGACTTATTTTTTTCATTCTGAAAATCAACAATAATTACCAGGGACTAATGGTTCACACCTGCAATCCTACCTACTCCAGAAGTTGACATCTAAGAATTGAGGTTCAGAGCCTGCTTAGTTAAGAAATTCCATAAATTCCTTAGCTCAAATTAACGACCAAAAACCTAAAAGTAGAGATGTGGTTCAAGTGGTAGAGTGCTAGCTTTGAGGAAACAAAACAAAGCAAAAAAAAAAAAAAAAAAAAAAAAAAAACCCTCAGGGATAGCACCCAAGCCCTCAAGACTGGTAGAAAAAATGATGGAAAGAAGGAAGGAAGGAAGGTAGGAAGGAAGAAAGGGAGGGAGGGAGGGAGGGACAGAAGGGAGGGAGGGAGGGACAGAAGGGAGGGAGGGAGGGACGGAAGGACGGAGGGAAATGAAAGACATAAAAGGGTCTGGAATTTGGTCTAGTGGTAGAGTGCTTGTCTAACATGAACGAAAACCTTGGTTCAATTCATCGCTATACATATACATAGCCAAAAATGGTGCTGTGGCTCAAGTGGTAGAACTTTAGCCTTGAGAAAACCGAAAGACAGTGCTTAGGCCCTGAGTTCATGCTCCAGGACTGGCAAAAAAAAAATTTTTGAAGGTCCTTTAATTTAAGTCACAGAAATTTGTTTTCTCTGTAAGGAGAAGATATTCACTGATCTTTCCACAATTACATTTTTATTTTTACCATCTCAGTTTTTATCTAAGCTAATATAAAATATGTCCCTTTATTTTCAGGCCTAGATGTTGATGGAATATATCGAGTTAGTGGCAATCTGGCAACAATACAGAAGTTAAGATTTATTGTTAACCAAGGTAAGTGATTTCTTCAATTCAGTTCACATTGTTTTATCTATGTGAACTATGAAAGTTAATGGTATATCTTTAAAGGGAAAAGTTGAAGAAGTTAAGCAATTATCACTAGAAAATTAAACATAACCACTTTACTTGGAGATGAAGAGAGAAAGGGAAACTCATAGTAATAAGTAATGAGTAGAATATGAAATATTATAATTGGAAGAAAATTAAAGAAAGAAAAATCACTCACATTTGAAAATAATACTTATTTATTATGGTCACTTAATGAGTGAAATAAAATTAATGAATAACTATCAAAATCACAGATGTAAGAAATATCATCTGCATACAAAAGATTTGCACACTGAGATATGAATATAGTTTTAAACATCTGCAAATTAAAACAATGTCTAAAATCTTAAGCACACCAACAAAAGTTTAGATGTGGAGCAAAAGAAATTCCATTCATTGCAGTTGGAAATGCAATATGGAATAGTGATTTGGGAAGATATTTTGATGTTTTGTTTTGCCAGTCCTGGGTCTTAAACTCAGGGACTGAGCACTATTCTTGGGCCTTCTCAAGGCTAGAGCTCTACCATTGAGCCACAGCACCACTTTCAGCTTACTCTGTGTATGTTGTACCAAGGAATTGAACCCAAGGCTTTGTGCTTGCTAGGCAAACACTTTTCCACTGAGCCAAACTCCAGGTCCTACTTTGACATTTTCTATTAAACTAATCACTTTTTTCGTATGATCCAGCTTTCACACAACTTCCCAATGACTAAAATGTAAAAACACAAATATCTGTAAACCAAATGTTAATGTAATTTTATTCATAATCAATAAAACATAGACTTGTCTAGCATTCACCAGATTGTATCCTCAGCACCACTACTTTCACCACTACAACAAATATCTTAAAGATTATCAGATATCTTTTAAATGCATATTGTTCAATGAAAAAAGTCAATGTGAAAAGACTACAGAATATAAATTATATGGCATTCTACACAAGCACATTCATAGAAAGAGAAAGTAACTATAAGTAGCAAGGAATTGAGGAGAGTGAGAAGATAATAAATAGATGAATACAAATTTTGAAGGCTGTTAAATAATATTTTATCATATGGTAATCATGGATACATGTCTTTATAAATTTGTCAACACCAATGAAATAAACAACATAAAGAATGATCCCTAGTATAAACTATAGAGGCTAGTTAATACTAATATGCAACAAAGTTATTCCAGAAAATCAAGGTAGGAGAAGACACTATTAGAAGTATGAGAGTGTATATAGTAACTTTTGCATTTTTAGTTTAATTCTTCTTTAAACCTGAAACTACCCTTCAAAAGTATATTAATTAGGTGAGGTAATGCTGACTCATATCAGTAATCACAATTAATTGAGAGGAGATAAGAGGATATAATGGTCTGAGGCAAGCCAGGTCAAAAGTAAGGGGTTGTATCTAAAAGTACATCTTTAGTACAGAACACTGAAGTGTCCCTTAAGTGGTAGAATGTTTGAGTAGGAAGCATGAATCTCCCAGTTCAAACTTCAGTACTGAAAGCAAAGTTACATTAATTTAAAAAATTAGAATTAGAAATGGAAAATTAAAAATGCCTAAAAACATAAGATATTATTATGAACAACGCACAAAAAGTAATAATGAGGTAGACATCACATATTCTTTGTATCCTTAGCATCTTATTTGACCCTCCATAAAGCCTTTTTCCTTTTCCAATAAGAACAATAGTGGAAGAATGGTTTGGAAACATTTGTGAGAAATAACATATATGGTATTCCCTCAGAAATGTGACAAGTTCATATAACTTTTCCTTACAAAAATGATCTTCAGAAACTCATAATGTGGCTTCTCACATAACTTCTAATGAATGAAAGATTCTCTGAATCACCTTCATGATGCATTCTTTTTAAGAAAGTGATGGAAGGGCCGGGAGTTTGGCATAGTGGTAGAATGCTTGCCTAGCATGCACAAAGACCCAGATTTGATTCCTCCACACCACGTAGAAAAAAGCCAGAAGTGGTTCTGTGGCTCAAGTGGTAGAGCTCTAGCCATGAGAAAGCCCATGGACAGTGCGCAGGCCCTGAGTTCCAGCCAGGACTGGCGAAAATAAAGTGGTGGACATTGAACCTAGGGCTTTGCATGTGCTCTAACACCAAACTGTATCATCAGCCTTTTCATGACACATTCTTAAGCTATACATTCATGCTTTCAAACTAATTTACTTCATAAATCTTTTCTATATTTACTTTCATTATTTTCCTATCTTTTCCCTCTTATACTACATATACAAGCTTCCTGACTAGATTTCTTCGTATTTTTCTAGTCTTAAACCATAAGTCATTTTCTTCCAGAAGCCTCCACTCTGATTTCTTATTTGTGATCACATTACAATGAAGATTGAATGTAAATTAGCATATCCATATCAAACATCTAAACTTACATATTTGTAGAGCTGTAGGCCATCTCTTAGGAAGATTATAGACAATTGGACTCAGTAACTTTTTCAGAGACATTAGAATTTGAGCCTTGGTATAAAAACTGATACTGATCAAAATGTCTGTTTCTCTAAAAAGTTACAACATGAGCCAGACATACATTTTTACCCATTAACTAGTACTAGTCTTGAGGTATATCCTTTAGGGATACTTTGTGTGTGTATGTGTATGTATATATGTGTATATGCACATTTGTATGCATGTATATATGTACATGTATGTGTTCTGCAAGTAGGTAATGTGCTACAATTGGAGAACATTAAACTCCCTCAGTCAGTTCAACTCAACTCAGATCAAAAAAGTCTCACCAAATCTGGTAAGAGTTAACTACAGTTCTTTCATCCAGTTGCTCTCACAATTCTGGTTTCTGAGAATCTCTGTAGCTGAGAATACTTGCTAGCAAATCTGACCTTTTGTCTTTCAAAATTTCTTTCCTTCCTGGGAAAAACATAAAACTAAAAATCATGTTCTCGACTCATATTCATCCCCTCGGACACAACCAGAGTTCTTTCTGTGGGTAAAAAATTAGATACCACAGCTTCAGCCTCATTTTCATCCTTGTTTATAACCAGCTAAAATCATTCTTGTAACATATTTCATACTGAAACCATATCCTGATAGGGATTCTAGACAGCTGGGCAACACATTTCTTCTAAAAAGAAGAAATCACAAAACAGAAGCCTTGCTAGAAACAAACACGAGATGCATTTCCTGCCTTAAACAATATGCTCAGCATTTTAAAAAGCAAAAAATCTCTGCAAAGAAAATATGAAATCTGTCCATCTTGTATTTGCAATCCAAACTTGTGTGTCCCCTGAGACTACGTATTACTCATGTTTCCATAAAAGTTGACAATGTAAAGCTGGGCAGAGGCCTGCATTGGTATCTGATAGCACAAAATTGTCAGCAAACTATCTTCCTGTTTTAGAGCAGTGTGAGATTACAACACATTCAACACAAATTATGTTACATTATGACTTCTGATGCTAGTCACTTTATCCAAGTTGTGGTTTGCAATTTTTTGGTAAAATAAGTGTATCAATTCCTTTCAAAATTTACTAATGAGACTACCCATTGAATAGTTGCTTGGGGATTGCTTTCTTTAGTTTATTACTATCACCATCCCTTCCCATCTTTCTACACCAGGGCTCTAACATGGGAGCTAACAAAGAAGACTATCATGTCTTGGAACAAAGAGGATGCACATACTGTGTGAGTGTGTGTGTATATAAAATGATGATGTCATCATAATCCCATAAAAAGCCTAAAGTGGTATGCAAATGCAATGCATATAATTTTGTACTCGTAAATTGAAACATAAATGAGTTTAACATCTCCTACTTATATTAACACCTTTTATCTCCTCCATATTCACCTTACACGATGTTTCTTTTTTTAAAAGAGGCTCTATATATACATATTTAAATGAGTAAGCCATACCCAGTATTAGACTTGAAAAATGAAAACTGATTATAAAGATTTTCAAGAATAGTTGAATTGCAATTTATGTGTTTCACTAACTTTCTTGAATGCTATAATCATCAGCAATTCTAAATACACCAGTTGAATGATTCAATTTGTTTTGGTTTTCTGTTAGACTCACTAAATCCGAAGGAATTAGATACCTTATTATACTTCCAGATGAGATGACATACAAGTTAAATTTAAAGTGATCACTTTTGGAAAGCTAGTCTTAATTAAAACTAGTAATAATGATAATAAATATAATTATTAGTAGTATGGAAATAGCTAACATTTTCATAATTTAAGATATGCCACTGTACCTAATATTTTCTTCTGCTTTGTAGTGTAGGTGCAATTATTGTGGCCATTTTTGAAATGAGGAAGCTTTCCAGGCACTAGAGGAACACAGACTGGGACGATTATGCTTCACAAATAAGTTCATAAGACATCATTTTTACCAATATCTGACAAGGTGAATCACATCCCAGCTACAGCAGAAAGTGCAAATAGGGGGGCCGGGAGTTTGGCCTACTGGTTAAAGTGCTTGCCTAGCATGCAGGAAGACCCGGGTTTGATTCCTCGGTACCACATACATAAAAAAAAAAAAAAAAAGCCAGAAGTGGTGCTGAGGCTCAAGTGGTAGAGCTCTAGCCTTGAGAAAGTCCAAGGACAGTGCTCAGGCCCTGAACTCAAGCCCAGGACTGGCAAAAAAAAAAAAAAAAAGAAAGAAAGAAAGTGCAAATAGGAAGATTGTGTCCCAGGTATATGTGCTACCATGAAACAAAACCCTGTGTCAGAAAAAATCAAAGCTGGGGGGAGGGGTTAAGGCCCAGAGTCATAGCTCCAGAGGTAGGGCACCTGCTTAGCAAGCTTGAAGCTCAGCTCTGATTACAAAGCTCCTTACTATCATATATAAAATAAAGAAGAAACAAATCGTACATGTTAAATGTTGCCCATATAGGATGTAATTCATGGTGTTAATACAAGGTTTCAGGTCTTTCTGATTAAGAACTTATGATGGAAACCACTGAAGTGATTCTGCATGTCCCATTCATGAATTCTTTATTGCATGAATATAAAGGCATATCTGAATCTCTTCATGCAACACACAGTTTGTAAGTTTGTGTTTCCATCCTGCTTTTCAGGATTGGTAAGTGATAAGTGCTACCACTGAAGTTTGGCAAAGATGGTTCAAAGAAAAAGTTTCTTGGGAAAATGCCAAACATCACAGTTATGAAGAAGCCTAGCACTGCCATGTTTCTGTAAGGCTTTATAAGTCTATGTTTGGACCAAGAAACTACTTTAACACAATATTTTGTTTCAGCCTTGAGGAAAGGCATTGAGAATTCTTGATTTACTGGGATATCCGTAACATTAGTTTGCAGAGGTTTGCCTTGTTTGTTGAGTTGGGTGACAGCTTTCAGTGACATTTTGCTGATGCAATTCTTCTGCTTAATGCATATATTCCCCCAAAGAAAACTGATCCATGACCTTGGATGTCAACCTGTCATCAGCCTGTGTCATTTTCAGAATGATCTGTGACCTCTAGATGGTTTTCTAGCATGGAGTAATTTTGCAAAGGACAGAGCTGAGTATAGAGGATGATGCATAACTGTCCTGAGAACTTTTGACAGTATGTCTAATCCAAATCCAAATTCCCTATCTTCCCCATATCAACACTTGGTTTCAGCTGCCATCTAGGCTTCTTGCCCAAACCCCAAGTTCAGTTCAGACGATCTGTGGTATTCTTAAACATACTTTTTCACCCTATAAAAAAGGAGAAAAGAAAGATTGACATCCTTTTTGGAAATACAATTTATGAAGATTCCCAAACCCATAAGCCAATAGGACAACAATGAAGCAGTGAGAGAAGAAATGAGTCGGTCTTTTCCAGTCTGGTGATTGTTAGTACACAGTTACAGATATTCACTGTAGCATTTGCTTGAAACTGGAGAAAAATGCTTACCAGTGTTTTAGGTATGTTTTCCATAGATAGTAAGAAATTCAAAAACAGAACTGTTAGTGGCCTTTTCCTTCACTTTTTAACACTGATTTTTCTATGGGGGGGTCAAGATATCAATATATTTTTGCCAAGACACTTGGGGTGGGTGTTTTCTGTGTGTGTGTGTGTGTTCACATGCATGTGTAATTGCTGTTTTAAGTGGAAAATTATTTTTAAGTTAATTTACAACTTTGTTCTCTACCTCCATTTATCCACATAAATTTTATTGGCCTAACTATCCACATTAGACGTTGGCTGAAAGGGATGGATTTGTTTACTTTGAACATGATAAGAACAAAGTCCACTGGAAATACAACCACTAGAAAAACAATCTTGTGATAAACTGCTTGTATATGAATTTGTACCTCAAAGCAACGTGCTGACTTAGTGGTGGCTATCCCTGAGCTTTTCATATTACTTGCAGCATCACAATTCAATAAAAGAAAAGAAAAGTGAGACAGAATGTGAACAATTGAAGATTTCATCATGAAATAGACCATTTAATGAAACAGAAAAAAAGTATTTGAAAAAGAACTTCAATACTTCTAGTTCTGTTCTTATTTTCTTCTTGCATCAAGTCCATTCATTTTGTATTAAGTGAATTTCTATTGCTCTCTTATTGTTATTTTTATTTTTTTTTGCCAGTCCTGGGCTTGAGCTCAGGGCCTGAGCACTGTCCTTGGACTTTCTCAAGGCTAGAGCTCTACCACTTGAGCCTCAGCACCACTTCCGGCTTTTTTCTATGTATGTGGTACCGAGGAATCGAACCCGGGTCTTCATGCATGCTAGGCAAGCACTTTAACCACTAGGCCAAACTCCCGGCCCCGCTCTCTTATTATTTTTAAATGAGTATTTCCTTAAGTCCACCTCAACCTTTGATATTGTACCTTTTTAGCTTCTGTGTGACAAGATAGTCTTTTAACAATGATTTATTTTCCCGTTAAAACTGAAAAGACTACTTGGTCATAAAAAGTACAGACTTCTAGGCTTTGGAGACTTTCTTAGACATAACTTTTCAGAAACATTGAGTCAAAGGGCTCAAGTTTTCTTTGATGATAAGCTTTTTTTTCAAGAAGAAATATCAACCAAATGTAGGAAAACTTTGGAGACTTCAATTCTATATTAAAGATTTAGCCCATTACTTATTAAAATTCATGGAATTCCTGAGTTCAAAGAAACAAAAAAATACCCTTAATTTTCTTTTTTTCCTCAAAGAGGACAAATAAAATATATTGAAGACTTAGGTCATCTAGAAGAGTGTGTGTGTGTGTGTGTCTGTCTGTATTTGTTCTTTTAGGACCCTAGCCTCTGTCTTTGTGCTTTGATGCTCAAAGTTAGTAATCTTCCATTTGAGACATGGTTACACTTCTGGCTTTTTTATGTGTGGTTAATTCAGATAAGAGTATCACAGACATTCTTGCTCAGGCTGGCTTTCAATCATGATCTTCAAGTCTCAGCCTCCTGAGTAGCTAAAATTATAGGTGTGAGCCACTGGCAACCAACCAGCCATAATGTAGATCTTGTTTTTGTTTTTTATTTGTCACTATATCTAGAAATTAAATTATTTAGTTATGTAGATGTTGATCTCCCAGAAAACACAAGATATTAATAAAATTCTATCATCATCATAACAAACCATCACCATAAAATTAACAAGAAGTTATTAGAATGTCACTAGAAAGTATATCAAACTTTCTTCATGTCACAGTATAAGTTTCTGACACTAAATGTGTATCAGAATTGCAGAGTTTGTCTAGTGCTGGCTACAAATATCAGTGACAACATAGCTGCTTAACACAATAAAATTTTAATATCTCAGTGATTGTAAAACCTCTGGGTACAGCTTAGTTGAATCCTCTGAAAAACTACAATCCAGCTCTTGGCTAGGAGATGATTGTTACCTCACCTGGAGACAGAATCACATAGCATGTTGTTTTGTTGACTGTCAGGCTTGATCTCAGGCTTGATCTCACTCTTTCACTTAAGGCTACCACTACTTTGAGCCACAACATCCCTTTAATTTTCTGGTGAGTCTCATGGCCTTGCTTGCCTGAGATGGCTTTGAACCACTACCCTCAGATCTCAGATTCCTGAATAGCTAGGACTGTAGGTGTGAGCCACCACTACCAAGATAGATTCACACAGTTTTTGCATGATTAAGTTCTTTGTGGTTTAGACCAAAGGCCTCAGTATACCATGGCTGGCCAGAGACCTGTTCATAGGCCACCTCATACACTAATAACAAAACAGAAATTATAATCCTCTATCATATAATTTTGAAAGTCACATCCTATTACTTTTGCTACATTATGCTAGTTAGAATCAAGGAAAATTCTTCACCCATGACTGAGGTGAGAAGATTTTCCAAAGCCTGAGTTCAAGGAAGGGAAATAACTGGGAGACACTTTTTTTGTGTGTCACTTGGCTTGAACTTGGCCTGAGCGCTATGACTAATCTCTTCAACTCTAGGCTACTGCCCTACGCCTGGGCCTGGGCATGGTCCCTGTGCTTTTCAGCTCAAGGCTACCACCCTACCCTTGAGCCAAGATCCACTTCCCATTTTCTAGAAGTTAATTGGAGATAAAGTCTTAGGTCCTTTTGTGCCCAGGATGGTTTTGAACCTTGATCCTCAGATCTCAGCCTCCTGGGTAGCTAGGACTATAGGCATGAGCCACTGTGCCCAGCCAATCATTAAGCTGTAACACATTACAGCTTTTCAAAATAAACATTTTGCAACTTACTCATAGAAACTCCTGTGAAAAAATATATCAGGATGCAGGCAGCTATAATTATGTATTTTGAAAGAAAAAACTCACAAGGTGAGTCAAGTAAGTCCACAGCCAAATAGGGATCCTCCTGCACACTACTGAGCTATCTTTGCTCTGGCACTCAAGTGAAAACATGATTTACCAAGACATAAACTATATGAGTTTTGATGGAAACAGAAGAAGACCATCAATTCTTTTAGTTAACTAATTGTTTTAGCCAGAAGACTTCTCTTACACTACTGATCAATACTGAGTCATTATATCATTTAAAAATATCAGACATAGGTTATGCTATTTCAGTGATTAAAATTACTGACATGTTTCATCACTAAAAGCATTTGTAGATTTTGGAGGGCTAGGTGAAAAGGAGAGATTTCTTACCTAGGAGTTTTCTAGCAAAACTAAAAAGCAAATGACATTGCAACATATAACAAAATCATGGGAAGACTGTTGACAAGTGTGATAGTTGAGAATCCACTACATGGTAGGTACTCAAACTTGAAGCTATCTTTGGCCCTCATAAAAGTAAGATAGATAAAGTTGGTTCTCTACATTCTTCACATGAGAAAATGTTACCTTCCAAATGTTTAAGTAAGTTTTCTAGTTTTCTAATACAAATTAATACAAAATTAATACAAAATGAAATCAGGACACAGATCCTAATCTAGCTACATGAACTTCATATCCATATATGAAATCCTTTGATAAGAGAAACTCCTACTTTATTTTTATGTTTATTTTTAATTGTAATTAATAGATTTAGAGTTATATTCACCAGACAGAAGGTGCATTACTTCACAGACATTGATACTACCTTCTCATGTTTTTGTCCCCAGTTCCCTCCCCAGCCCCCTTCCTCTCCTCTTGTTTTCCCCCTTCCCTTTCCTATGTCAAATAAACAAGAAAACATATATATAATATACCAGATAACAAGGTCAGATACTGTACCAATATGAGAATAACCAAGGGACAGCAAAAGAGATGAGAAATAGCATAGTAGATTAAGAACAGCAATCATACATTATATAGCTCTTTTTGCATATCCTGGAGATCCTTTCTTTTAGCCTCATCCTATATGGCCTTATATATCTAGGTTTGGCTCCATTGAATAATCTTCTGCTAGGAAAGTCTACAGGAGAAACTCCTATTTTAAAATGTCCTTTTCATAAATACTCTTAACTACCTGTGAGTTCAGTCTAAAAACTTGATTCATCTGTTTCCAAGCTAGGATAGTTTGATGTTTTGAATGCATTAATGCAAGGTTTGTTCCTTTAAAATAAAATAGAAGAATGACACTACAATAATATAGACCTGCTTTACCTCAAATTATCTTAATAGTATAATATGTGGTTTACATCTGCATTTCTCAGAAAAAATTACATTAACTAGTATGTTCTATAACCTACCATATTCTTATAGAATACATTTAAATTTAAATTGTATTAAAAGAATCATGCCATATAAACTGTGAAAAAAAATCATGTAGCTTCAATCTTTGTCCCCATGAAACAAAGCTTGAGGAGAGATGATGATTCCTCAACCAGCCTGCTATTAGCAATTAAGCATGTCAGGCATGCCATAAGGCATGATTTGGCTGGCCATCATAGAGCCCTCCAAAATGTTGCATATTTAGAAAGAAAACTTGATATAGATAAAGGCCATTGTAACTGTATTGCATTAATAAAACCTCTATCCCTCGAATTTTGAAAGTATGTTTTTGTTTCTGTTTCTACACAAGAATTTCCTGCTGCAGATATTTTACAACCTTAATGGCAAATAGGTTTATATAATGCCATTCTTCCAAGATGTCCCATGCACTTTAGCAAAATTTCCTCACAAAAGTGTGCTCTTGCTGTAGAAGGAAAAAGACAAGTTCTTGATGAAAAGAAACTAACTGTTGTAAGCTCAGGAAATAATTACTTTTTGCATACTCAGGAGTATCTAAAGTTTACCAAGATTCAGGGCTAAAGTAAGATTCAAACTAAGGGCTGAATTACGTAGTCAACAGACAACAAAACCTACCATCTTTTGTGACCTCCTATTGTCATTCTTCCTGGAGAAATGGTAGTACATTATCTTCATTGTCTTCCTTTGTGATCTAAGTGGTGAGCTTCATAAGTAAGATTTTGATTTCATATCATTCATGCGAATCATATTTACAAAGCTCTTATTAAATAATAGCAAGCATGATGTTAGGTATTAGAAATAAATCAGGGACTAAATGAAGTGCTCCACAGAACATTCGAGTTCCACAGAACCTCCATGTTCAAGTGCATTCCTATCTACTGGCAAAAAATGCTAGGATAAAATAGAAAATGCCAGAATCTCCAGGCTTCCCCAGTTTTCCTCCCTTCTTAACTAGTAGCAGGGATTGGTGGACCATATTGCTGTGTTTTCTCTATATTATTTTTTATATAGGCTTCATGTGGGGTTATTAATTTCTGCTAAATTCTTACCCAGCACCTCCTATTCCTTTCCTAGTCTATTTCCTTTTTTTTGTCAGTTCTGGGCTTGAGCCCAGGGCCTGAGCACTGTCCTTGGGCTTTCTCAAGGTTACCACTTGAGCTACAGCACCACTTCTGACTTTTTCTATGTATGTGGTACCAAGGAATCGAACCTAGGTCTTCATGAATGCGAGGCAAGCACTCTACCACTAGGCCAAACTCCCAGCTCCTAGTCTACTTTCATGTTCCAGCAACCTAGAATTTGTTGTCTTATAGAACTTTTGGTTGGCAAGTGCTTATATATTATTACAGGATAGGTCCCAAGAGAACAGGATACCTATCCTTTAGATAGTGTTTGCAGCTAGAACTCATGAACACAAATTCTATGGTTTCTGAAGTTAATTTTCAGTAGAAATGAACTGTTCCTTCTACTGCATTCCCATTGACTATTTTTATTAAAATGTTCTTGTTTTAATTTAATTTTTTATTGTTGATGTAATATGTAGAGGAGTTACAGTTACATTCACCAGATAGTAGGTACATTACTTCTCACTCATTGATACCCCTTCTCATGTTTTTGTCCCCATTTCCCTCCTCCCACCTCCTCCTAATCATCTTTTTGCCCCTTGCCTTTCCTATTTCAAATAAACAAATAAATGTATATACAATATACCAGGTAACAAAGTCAGATACAGTAACAATATGAGATTAACCAAAGGGCAACAAAGGAGAAGATAAATAACCTAGTACATTAAGAACAACAATCGTACCTGTGGTTCAATTTGGGGATTACATTCTATTACTTATCTTCACAGTTGCCTGTGGAGTCCCTATTATACTCATTAATATACTTGCCAGATCCTCTTATTTCTGCTTGTCAAAATACTCAGTATTTCACTCTTTATCCTCAGATCTGCCTGGCTAGAAACCTTGAGTGAATCCCCACTCAAGTGATAGAAGGGCCAAATGTGCCTTTGTATCCTTCAGGACATTCTCATCCTTAGTGCTGACACCTGGTAGACATTGAACTTTAAGAAAGCTGCTTTTCCTCATTCTCACATCTACCTGGTCCTTTCTCCTCCTTTTTGTTCCAAATATCAGAACCCCTCTCTCCTACATAACTCCTCAAAGCCTGCTCAAACATTCCAACTTTCTAGTCAGAATATTTTAGGTACTACTCCTGGGAAGTGTATAGCAAAAGGCCTCAACAGTAATCAACTGTGAGGATTTCAGTTTTCATCTATTTTTGTCAGGTAATGTTGATTCACTTCAAATCATACTGTTTTACCCACTATAAGCTTACCCTAGTGTGCTGACTATATTATATTCTTTTTCTGCCCATCATGGGGCTTGAACTCCAAGCCTTGGCAGTGTCCATGATCTTCTTGTGCCACAGAACCATTTCCAACCTTTTCTGCTAGTTTGTTGGAGATAAAAGTCTCATCCACTTTCCTTGCCAGGCTGGCTTCAAACCATAATCCTCAGATCTCATCTTCCTTTGTAGCTAGGATAACAGGCATGAGCCACCAGTACCCAGCTAAAACCTACATATTTTTTAAAATCTAAGTGTACATTATTATAACATGACATTCACTAGTAACCTAAAAATCCCTCCTAATTGAAAAGAGCAGGCTAAATGGCTATAAAATGCAGCTAAAATGCCCAAGGCCACACAGAAAACCAATTAAAGCACTTTAAAATTGGCAAACTATACTCGCTAGAAAAGTTCAAATCTTCAAAATAAAAATACTTGTAGATATCTATTTCTTCATGTACATCACCTTGCATTGTTATACAAAAAGAAACAATGCTCAAGTACTTTTTTTTTCCTTTTGCTGGGATAGGAAAAGGAAATGCTAACTACCATGCAGCTTCATGACACAAAAGTCTGTAAGTAGTATTAATGAACTTTTCAAATGCTAATTTTAATGCTTACTGCAACAAAAGGATGCCTTAAAGCAAAACTTCACATTTCTTATCTGCTAAAAGCAATGTTTGCATCCCTTACAAAATAAAATGGTTGAAATGAGGGTTTTTTGTTTCTGTTTTTTGTTTTTTAATGCCTGAAAGTTTCAAGGACTTTTCTTGTTCACAGTTATTCTTCTGGAGGAAAGAAATTTATAAAATTGCATCACTTAATGGTCCCACTGTTAGAAAACGGAAGTACTCCCAATATGTTCCACTGTTGGAACATCAAAAATAACACACAAACTACAAATATGTTAGCCAATTGAGAGCATTTATTAACTAAATAATTTAATAATAAAGACAATGCCTACTTGATTAATTGTTACAGAGTAAAAATTACAATAAAACTGTCTTGATCAGTGCTTTGCAGAAGCGCCATTACTGTCTGTGCAGTTGTTTAACAAGGATTTAATTGGAAAGATAAGTGAATGCACATTTAAAAGTATTGTTAATTTGCTTTATAATCACCCCATCCTTCACAGTATTGACAGCACGAGGCACAAACCCCTTTCTGTTTTACAAGTATTATTTTCCATATGTGCACAATAAATTCTGAAGCAGTAATTGGAAATTTTATGGATTCCAACATACCTAGCATAGTGGGTGTATAGAGGTGCACTTTCTTTATAAAAAGGTAGTCCGATTCTAGCTGTGGGGAACAAGTGACAAACCTTTATTGATTTCCCCCATGTTCTACAGATCCGACTCATGCTTTGTCCATTTCTAGAAAAAAATAGCTGCCTCATATATTTTATGCCTGACAATATAAGAATTGATATGACAAGAGGTAAAAATGGAATTAGTTTAGTCAATAACTGCATTGCTTTTGTGAAAAATGTGTATATGCAGTGAGTTCTATCCAAGGGTGGCTTCTAGACTGCATCTGAGAAATACTCCCCTTGACCTTATTGTGGGAGATAAGAGCACAAGGCTAAGAACAGTTTCTATGATTGACATCTAACTCTACAATCACAAACTCATACACTCCTAACCTCACACACTCATTAGAGTGAGGATTCATCTGATCAAAAATCACTTACAAGCAGAATGGGTCAAAGGCCTGAGATTTCTAAGTGTGAATTTCATTAACGAAGTTCTGATGCCTAAAACCCAGGACTGACTTTACATAGAGCCTAAAGCTGCTAGTGGAAGCATGTGTTGCTTAGTCCAATAAGTTAAAATTGACAGAGGGCCTCACATATTTTCTGACATTGAAGGAATGACAGTCCTCGGGTTTCATTTCAGGTGTAAAGAAATACAAGGGTCCATTTTCAAAGATGCATGTAATTGAACAAAACCTATTCCAAAGCTTGTTTCTACTCTACTGACAATAGCTGCCCCTTTTGATGAGTGGGAACTGTCCCCAAATTGTCTCAACTTGAGAGCAATAATGCCATGAAAAGATAAAGTATAGTTAATGTCCCTCTTGACCATAGCAATGTCCTGCTAGAATTGGAGAGACAAGAAAGAAATTCTTAAAGCTAACTGGAGATATGACAACAAACACATCAACAAGAAAAATTTACAAATTATTTTGAGAAATATTTTGTCAAAATACTTTCTATAGAAGAAGGCCTTTGCTTTATTTTTTAAATTTTATTGTAAGGGTGTTGTACAGTTATTTCTTTATGTAATTGTGAAGATTTTGTTTCTATTTTTAGTTGGGTTATGCTTTTGAATTTATTTACATTATCTTTCTATGCTTGCAGAGTAAAATTGATGCATATTGAGTTTCACGTATCTAGAGATTTACTCAGATGCTAATGTGCATATATTAATATCAACTTACTAATTGTGGACTTCTTTCCTACAGATATTTGTATACAACACACAATATACATCCCTAGTATTACTATTTTTAGATTCTGAATTTCAGCTTCCCTATATGGTATATAGTTCTATATCGTAGAAACTGTACACCGATGTACATGCGTATAACTTTAACAATTACTTTTCTTTGTTTCAAATTTCTCCATCAGAGCCATGAATTTTGCAACCACTTGTCTCTAGTGAAAATGTCTTTGGCACCAAGACCTTCACATGCCCCATTTCAACTAGACTGGGCGGAGATTGGTACAATAATGAAATGTCCAGCTGCCCTTTAATTTACTGAAATGAGAAATATGCAATATTTGATGAGAGAACTAGGATTCTGTGAGTGATAATGGGGAGACTATGTTTGTGTGCCTTCCTGCATATGAAGGAGCCATGGGGTGCAAGAATCAGATAAGGCTTTTTTATGCTCCAGTAGGGGGAGCTTTCTTTTCCCTACTGTAAGAACAGCATGGTGCATGTGTTTAAATATGCTATCCTAAAATGAAGACTTTTCATTTTCATTTTGCAAGTGGGAAATTTCACTATGTGATGGGCACATTACTCTTCTTAGCGACACATTTTGTACAAACTCATTTGGGAAAGAATAGGAAATTTAGAATACTGCCTTCATATTTCTTCTGGAAATGTTAGCCTGAATCCATTATTTCCAATCCTGATGAGGATTACAGCTCATTTGTATTTCACAGCAACTCATATTGTATTCTGTATTGTGAAGTAAATAAGAGATGATACTGTTCTAATAGTGCTTGTATTTTACTTTCTATGTGAATAGTTTTATTCTGGGGCAAGAGGGAAGGAAAGGGAAGCTGAGCTTGGAGTACTCAATTTAGCTTTCTCTAGATGCAATGTGTTATGCTGACAAAGAAGTGCCCTGAATTATTTTTATAAATAATCTAAGCTGGAGGAGGTGGAATATAAACTCAGGTCATGGAACATATCCATATTCAAATGATATTATAAAAAGTACTGTTCAGTAACAGCCAAAGCTCTATCTTATTTAACCACATTTAAAATACTTATGGGCTAATTTGATCTGATGGCAGTGTAGGTGGATTTTTCTGTGCCACTGAGAGGAATTCTTTACAAAATAATTTCCCAACAGTGTTTCATAGTTCTGGACATGCCACAATAAAAAACCAATCATAAGGCAGAAAAGGCAAGTACTTTCACCTTTTGTATTTAATACAATTGATTGTTAGTGACTGATTAGACAGTTGTGTTAAAGAAAGATATTGAAGCACGATCTTAAATAATTGAGAAAGCATTCTATGGTCCATTAGTGTCAATTAGCCTAGGCACTAAAGCCTCAATATGCACATTATATACTTCCTGTTTATGGGTTGAGGTGCTGGACCAAGAAAAATTAACTATGCAAATACTGCATAGAGATGACATGGGAACATCATGGGCAGATAGCACATAACATAGTAAATCTTCAGTGGAACTGAACAAAGAACAAAAAAATGGGAAGAGTCAGAACAGAGGAGGATTATATGGTAAATACTGAAGAACACACAAAACTCTAGCAAAGCTTGGGCCAGGAATTTGGCCTAGTGAAAGAGTGCTTGCCTAGCATGCACGAAGACCCAGATTCGAGTCCTCAGTACCACATTCATAGAAAAAAAAAAAAGCCAGATGTGGTGCTGTGCCTCAAGTGGTAGAGAGCTGGCTTTGAGGAAAGCCCAAGGACAACAGTTCTCAGGCCCTGAGTTCAAGCCCCAGGACTGGCAAAAAAAAAAAAAGAAACCTGATTCTAACAATCACTTGGATGAAAATACACAAGCAAAATTTCATATTTTACTGAGCCACTTAATGAGATCCAATCCTTGTTACAACTAATTAAATTCTTCTTTTGTCATAGATGTAACTAGTATAATTTTGGTTCATTCTCCTTCAAAATGCAAAAAAAATGATTTCTTTGCAAAATATGTTTTAAGTTAATTCCTCTTAGAATTAAGGTCCCAAGCAAATTAATGACTTCAGGTGATGACCCTAAACACTTCATTTTATCTGTAAAGTTGTCATTAAGCTAGTGCTAGAAATAACTTTCTTAACTAGAAGGTGAAAGGAAATCATCTGAAATGTAAAACTAAAATCTTCCTACTTTACTTTCATTTACTTTGGGCCCAGGCTAACAAAGTTTCTTTTTCTTTTCGTTTTCGTTCTTTTTTCTGTGCCAATTCTGAAGCTTGAACTCAGGACTTGACCACCATCTCTGAGTTTATTTTTGCTGTTGTTGTTCAATGCTAATAATCTAAAACTGAGCCACAGCTCCACCTCAATTTGCTTGTTTGTTTGGGGTTTTTTTGGGGGGTATAGTGTGATTAATTGGAGATAAGTCTCCTGGACTTTCTAGCCTGGGTGGCTTTGAACTGAAATCCTCAGATCTTAGATTCCTAAGTGGGTAGCATTACAGATGTGAGCCACCTTCAGTGGCTCATTTATTCTTACCAGCCTAAATGCAATCCTAGTCAATGGACACACAATATAGTACTTGACTTGTAGTATATTTACTTATTTGGTCTTTTTTGTACAAATAATCTATAGCTAAAAATAGTAATCACTATTAGGAGCTCGATGTAATAAAGCTTATAAGTGAATTCGTGAGGCATATATTAACTTCAAGGCACAAATCACAAAGTTAAAAAAAAACATTGAATTAGTGATGTTTTGTTCTGTATTTGCAACTGGAAAATTCAGAAAATGACCAGCTTTAAGCTTAAGCAAATGCTAAAAAATAAATAAAATTATGGTGACCTGGTCTTTCTTCTTATCTCAGCTTTGCTCACCTCCATGTCAGCTTCTTGTGTGACAAAATGAGCAATTGTAGCTATGTATCAGCATGACCTTTGCTTCTAGTCCACTAACAATGTGTTTTCCTGACTATTATCAAAACTTGATTAACTAATCCCTGAATCAACCAACATAACTAAGCAAATTAAATGAGCTATTGTTTTAGATCCAGATGACATGTTGCACACATGGATGTAGCAATACAGGTCCATCCAAGGTACATCAACAGCAATAATGAGAATATTCCCCAGAGAAAATGTCATGTATTCTCTCAGAAGTGATGCTCTTCACAATAAGTAAACATATGCAGGTTATGACAGTGATGCCCATACCTTGGAGATCAGCATGTGGAAGAGATACTAGGTATCACTCACACCATTATCTTGTTTGCAGACAGTTCTTGAGCATGCTGAAAACTCACTAGGTAAATTAAGTTTTCAAGGTTTTGGAGTTTTTTAAACATGCAGTGATTGCTTTGGGAGATGGGTACACAACAACCTTGCTGTAATCGATTTGTTCAGGAAAAGGGTAATTATATCCATGTTATGTTGGTTAGCTCTCTCAGGCACAAGAATGAACTTTCACAATGTCCTCAGCATCCCCTTAGTATCTAGACTTTGAAATGTTTTAGGAACAAAAAATACCACACTTGTAAGGTCTTTCAGGAAACCAACAGTAAAAGGACACAAAGGACCTTTTGCACCAAACATATGATGGACCCAGATACGTGCAATTTCAACATACACTAAGAAAAAAGAGAGATATAACCTTGAGCAGGCAAAAGTAAATGTCAAGAGGGTCAGAATAATGATGTCAAATTATGTAGCTGGAAATCTATTTAAAGCATGACATCACACTGAGTCCAGCAAAGTCTGTTAGAGCAGTGTTTTGATACTCAATAATTCCAAGCTGTCTAGAAATCTTCACTAATTGTCTAGACACACAAAAATAAGGTCAGTTTTGGTTAGTGTTTTTCGTCATTGTTATTGGCATGTGCAAAGAAGAAAATGCTTTATTCAAGAAAAGAAATCTGTTTACTGTTTTTATGTGTGGGGAGCACATGACAAAGCATCTAAATATAATGCAAATAATTGCAAACTGATGTATCCAACTGCTTAAAAATTGAATAAATAATTTAGCTTTTACACATGGGTAACTTTTGCTAAAAAACTATAGATCAGAACTCTTCTCTGTGAATCTATTTTATTTTGTTAATAGATGAGCTAATATGATAGGCATTTAATTGTATAATGTATTATTAGCCATTTTCTTTGGCATACCATTAACTTTCAATAGTATTAATATTTAACATTTTATAATACACACTACAAAGTTCTTATTTTTCTAGCTGAACAGAAAATGCACATTGATGGTAAATCTCTTTAAAGTAGATTTTAAGATGCTCAGTATGCAAAACTTCTTCTATTAATTTTGTTTGATCAGAAATACTAAAAATACCACAGCATAATAAGACAAATGCTGTAAGATGCATTAAAGCCTAAACTGTATATGATTTTGTGTTCAGTTACAATGTATTAGATAACTAGACATAATTATATCATTTGAATATTGACAGGAGTATATAAAATTGATAGGCGACATCTAAGTGCATCAGACTTTCAGAATGAATAAATCATAAATTTGTGATTAAGTTTTTCTATTGAATGGGAAACTAATTCTAGTTTGCTAGAGAAGACTTAAAAGCTAACTCAAAATCATAGACAAAACAAGTCTCAAGAGATCTGGATCCATTGGAATTTACCCTACCTCAGTTTTCTCTCCTTGAGAAAACAGCATCACTAAACATTATCTAATTTGTTAGGGCTTGGCATTCTCATTTTCCTTATATTGGTTAGTTTGGTGTTGTTTCTTTCATGAATATAGATTTTACCCTTAATATTGGCCAGTGTTCCCAGAAAGGTATGCTCCTGACCTCAACGAAAATGGAGTCAGGAAAAAAAATAATATTCTGCAATACCTTAATGTCGCTCAAAGGATGTGGCCATATGGACTATATCATCCAGATTTTCTTATTTAGAAAAGAAAATGCAAACACAAGTGCTTAAGAAAAGGATGAATCTTTGAATCCTTGTGAGTTGAATTTTGAAGGTACGGTTTTAAACCAGTGTGAATTAGCATTCTGAATTTTTCCAGTTGTTGCCAAAAGAGCTCTTCCCTGAACCATGAGCACTGGGACAGCATTTGTCTTTATTAAGAAGGAACACTTGGAGTTAAAGAAAATGTTTTTATTTCTCATGCTGCCCAAACTTTCAGTGATATGAACACAGGGCCAACAGACTAGATTTCTGGCAAATTCTAAAATTAGAGGAAAAGCTCAAACAATTTGTTTCTACTTTGCATTTATTTAGTGGTGGTTTAATTAGAGGGCTAAAGATAGAGAGGTGAAAGGATTTGTCTCAATTCAGAGTACTCAATATGTCAAATCTTGCACAGATTTGTGCTATGACAATTAAATAGAAAATGAAAAAACAAAACTTAACTAAAAATTTCCAGTATTTGTTAATATAAAATCCAAATAAATTTCTCCAGCATTCATCATGTTCTCCAGGAGCTGATCACATCGATTTATTTTTAACTCATGATCAACATGAAGTTTACACTCCTGCAGGAAATTAGAACCATTACAGGCATAAAGTGATATATTTCTTTCTGATTTTCTCATACCAACAAATTCTGTGTTTTGGACCTTTTCTTACCTAGTTTAGCCCATTTCTTGAAGGTCAACTCAAATTCCAATTATCACTTGATGAACTTACCTCATTTTCTTACTTATCCCTCTTTCATGCATACTTAAAACAGTTTAATACACGTATAAAAATAATAAATGCCTTACATTAGTCTGCATTCTAATTCCCTGTGTTTTCACATATATACCACTATATAATCCTAAATAAAATGAATGCTTACTTTGTACAATTATGCCTTTTCTCTCCAGCCTAATACTCATAGATGGGCTCATAGTTACTTTCAAACTGCCAGAAGTATTTGCCATGTTATAGGTCTTTCACAATGATAATGAAAATGGCAAGTTATATTTATAGAGCACTATTTATTCTATGTTTCTACAAGCATTGTATTAATGATCATCATTGTGAAGCTGCTTAACAGATGCCATTTTTATTCCCATTTTCAAATGAAGGAAGATCAGGAAGATAAGTTAATGCAAGGCATGCCATTCACAATTAGATTGAAACAGAGCCAGAGCCTTCATGTGTGCACTTCACTGTTTAGCTCCATAAAAAGCCAAAAGATACAAAAGTGAGTGACCATCCCAATATGTTGAAAGGGTTAGGAAAGCTACAATTTACTGTGGATTCACTTTACAAATTTATGCCTGCCAATATATAGTTGTGTGCTATTCCCACCACAGTAGCCCTATCAGGAATTCACTGCAGACACCCACAAAGACCTCCAAATCTCTCTCTCTCTCTCTCAATCATCCAAAAAAAGTCTGTCTGTCTCTGTTATGCTCTCTATCCCTCTCTTTCCCTATCCCAATGTTAGAGCTTGAATTTAGGACCTGGACACTATTCCTGAGCTCTTTTGGCTCAAGGCTAACCGCTTTACCACTTGCACTACACTTCCACTTCAAATGTTTTGGTGTTTATTTAGATATAAGAGTCTCATGGTCTTCTTTGTCTGGCTGGCTCAGAACCATGACTTTTAGATCTCAAGCTTTTGAATAGCTAATATTATAGGCATGAGCCACCAGCAACCTACCTACAAATGTCTTTTTTACCCTTCAAAATCCAATTAAAATTTCACCATTTTTCTAGAACTATCCTCAGGTTAGCTGTCCCAGTTACCCCTTTCTTTTAGTCTTCCTACAATTTATTCATGATTTTTTTTGGGAGGGGGTGTAGAGGGTCAATCGTGGGGCTAGAGCTCTCGGCCTGGATGATGTCCTTGAGCTCTTTAGCTCAAGGCAAGTGATTTACCGCTTGAGTTACAGCACCACTATTTGGAGATAAGAGTATCATGGACTTTTTGTGCTCCGCTGCGCTGGCTTTGAACCATGATCCTCAGATCTCAGCCTCCTAAGTAGCTAGGATTAGAGGCATGAGCCACCCGTGTCCGACCTCATGATTTTATGTAATTTACTGATTTATTTTTCCTATTCCCATTTTAAAATTCTTCTCATTTTAAAGTTCTGAACTTTATGTGGGTGAAAATTGCTCCTACCTTTGCCTCTGTACATGACAGAGGAGGTAGTATAGATAGGATTAAATAAATGGCCCTTAAATGTACCAGAAAGAATGAAGATTTAGTTAAAAGTTAGTTGCCCCAGTTCCAGAAGTGGAATATTCTCTCTGAGCTTCCAACTTCTCCATAACTTCACTTTCTTAGTGTATCTAAGATATATATATATATGTAATATGTATATATTTATATGTATATATATATACATAGATATAAACAACATTTATGCCTCTGTAGTATTGGTGCTTCTTTCTTTGATGCTTCTCATAAACATTTCATTAATGGAAAGGGGTTTGAGAGGAAGGAACTAGTAGCTACTTTCCCTGAAAAACATCGCATCGAAAGACAAAAAATGATTTTAAAGAAAAGCCATTTAAGGATGGGAGTTGGGCCTAGTGGTACAGTGCTTGCCTAGCATGCATGAAGGCCTAGGTTCAATTCCTCAGTACCACATACATAGAAGAAAAAGCTGGAAGTGGTGCTGAAGCTCAAGTGGTAGAGCACTAGAGCCTTGAGAAAGCTTAAGGACAGTGTTCAGGCCCTTGAGCTCAAGCCTGGGACTGGCAAAATAAATAAATTTTAAAAAGCCATTTAGCTTTCTTTTATTTCAAATGTTTATGAGGCAACTCCTGCATGCTGAGCCAACCTATGTGAGTTTAATTTTCGAAGTGATATAAGATGTGCATGTCTTTTTCACCATAAGGCTTTATTTTTCAGATCCTTCTACCTTGTGTCTATGTATTTGATAGATGGTGTCCTGTAAAGCAATGACCAGTAAGAGGCATGATTGCACTAAATTGGAAGCATGAGGCAAAAGGGTGTGTTTTCATTAGAGTGGGGACAGGGGGAAAAATGGAGGGTAGTGGGCTAGAAGAAATCATCCACAGATGCTGATCTCTGTCTGTTAGTGGATATGATTTTTGAATTGTGGTAATTCCTGTTTTGTGACAATTCATCAAAAATTGAGGGTACCACTTTTGAAAATTGCCCATGGTTTCATTTCCAAACTAGATGCAGACTCTGCGCCTTTGATTATTAGAATTATTCATTGCACTCAGTGGAGCAATGAGTAGGGACACTGGTAAACGCTACCCAGACTGATATTCTGAAAGACATTTGTTATAGAGGCATGAGGCACCAAAGCAAACTCCATCCCTTGTTAACAAGTGTTATCTAAATGTGCAGTGGCAACTCTGGAACAAGGGGAAGTAACAGTTTGGAAGTGTATTTCTCTTCTGCAGAAATGTCTGTGTGTGTTGGGGGAAGTCAAATTAAAAGATCTGAAGATAAACATTTCTTGGTTGCTCTTAAGCATTTTTAGATAAACTGTTGAGAAAATTCAACAAATACCTAAGGTTTCTCCTCTTTACCTAAAATTCTTTTCAAGTCATGTGATATATACTTCATATCAGCTTTCAAGGGGAGAAAAGGGCACAATATTAACCAGTTAACATTGGTTTTGTAGTTTCTACAGTAAAAGATGTGTGTGTGTGTGTGTGTGTGTGTGTGTGTGTGTGTGTGTGTGTGTGTCACACTGGGGATTAAACTCAGAGCCTAGATTCAGTTCTTCAGCATTTTGCTCAAAGCCTAGTGCTCTACCACTTGTGCTACAGCTCCACCTCCAGCTTTTTACTGGTTAATTAAAGTCTCACAATCTTTCCTGCCCAGATTGATTTCAAACTGATATCCTACCATCTTAGCCTATTGAGTAGCTAGTATTATAAGCATGAGTCATCAGTGATAGCTTTAAAGGTAAAACTTGAAAGCTCTTACTCTTTCAGTATGGACATTCGGCTCGATTTACATCATACCTTACTCTTTAGGAAAGCTGGCCCCCAGGTGGAAAATATATGGATGGGAGATGTGTAGAAGGAGCTGTGTAGCAATGGAGAGGTGGTTGTGCAGAGGCTGCATCAACCGCAGGAAAACAATTTGTTTGCTGCTATCAGTAGAGTCCAGCATCTTTTAGGGCTTTGGTGAAGTGGTACATGGATGCCACTGTAAAGAAATGGGGCTTAAATTTGAAAAGTTACTTCAAGAGAAGCAGGCTGCTGTTCCATGTAGAAGCCTGTCAGGGATTATTTAAGTGGCTACCAGCACTGAACAGTTTATCACATAAATGTAATTGTCATCTGCTAGAAAAATAATAAAACCTGAAGCCATATGTTGTATATTATTTAAAATTGTTTCCGTAAGATATATTAGTCCCACAGAAGAAGTAATTCTCCACTAGAGGAGGACACCGGCAGTTTTGTATGGTCTATTGTCCTCTGTTTAATTTGTTTGTTCCCATTAGTAGTTTTATACATTGTTATGAACTATTGCTTTTATAGAAAGTCAAGTTTAGGGTAGAATAAAGTTGATGATAACTTTATTTAAACCAATGTATCTCAATTCCAATCACCATTGAAAGTTAATGTAGTTTCTATTAAAGCATTTCTGAGTTTTTGTGACAGTTTCTTTAAATATGAAGTTTAGGTTAACACTAAGCCTGGAGGCCTCTTATAAAGTTTCTTGTGAAACTTTTAATATTTGTTAATATTTGAAATGATTTCAATGAAATACTAATTTTAGCTGAATACTTGTGGCTCACGTCTATAATCCCAGCTACTCAAGAGACAAATCCAAGGATCATAGCCCAAAGCCAGCCCCAGCAGGAATGTCCATGAAACTCTTATCTCCAATGAAATACCAGAAAACTGGAAGTGGCCCTCTGGTTCAAAGCGGTAGAGTATTAGCCTTGAGTGAAAGAGCTCAAGGACAGGGTCCAGGCCACAAGTTCAAAGCCCCAGGAACAACACAACAATAACAACCAGAAAAGGAAAGTAACTACCTAAATGTCTACTAATTCTTAGGCATTTAATTATATAGACTATCTGTTTTCTATCATTTCTAAAATGTTCAACTAAATCTTATTGTTACTCTAAATTAAATGCTTAAACACTCCAGGTAAATTTGAAATGTTAAAGTTCTGAAACATTCTAACTTACATTCTGCTTTACTGATGAATTTTATTTAATGATCTATGAAAAAACACATCCTTGGAGATGCTTTTTGGTTCTTCTGACCCACTAAACATGAATTCTGTTGCATTTAGATAGTTGTAAATCAATGTATCCTGAGAGTAAGTGTCTGAATAACCTGAATTAAGCTGTCTTGCTAAGCACAGAACAGAACAGAGATTCTGCAAAGAACAAATGATTATTAATATTAGGGCTTCTAAACATGCATAATCTGTTCATTTGTAGCATTCAGACAAGCTTAAAACTCCAGAAGATAATAGCAATGTTATTTCAATGTAATCTGTATACTAAGGGCATTTAAAATCTGACAGTATAGACACATACCACAAATCTACAGAAGTCAATTGCAGTCAAACTGTAATTCTGCAATATTTATGAATATAAATAACTCACTTCATATATCTTTTATTCTCAGTTGTATATTCTTAATCTAGATTCCTGAATAGTTCTGGCAATAAAAATATGGCCCAATTAAAGCAATTGGAAGAGAAAATTCATATAGATTTGACCTTGTAGTATCTTGGTATCTTAGTATCACTGGTTGCATTTTTCACTTTTTGCTATTAGATCACTTATCATTCTTATTCATGCTAGTAGATATATTAATACATAGATCAGAAACATATCTAAAATCTACATAAATATAAGAAAAATCTCACAGGGAGTTCTAAGTGCCATAGAGAACAAAATCAAAAGGATGCCAAGATTTTCTTAGCAAATAATTTTTCTTTGTAACTGCATGTGTACGGAATAGAAAATGAGAAACACCTCTGAATCTGGGCAGATGTGTTTCTGTGTCACAAAAGAATACTTTAAAATGTTTAGAGTATTGAACATATTAGAATATTGAATTCTTTTATGAAAATTTAAGTAATATGAATGGATGCACAGAAAAAATTATATTGTTTAGTAATTTTAAAAATAAACATCTGTGTAACTCATACAAACAGATACCTCAATATTTATTTATTTAGAAATAGTCTGTATTGCTTTTTACATATTATTGTAGGCAGACATTTTATGCTGATGTTCTTTAGTGTTTTAGGAAGAAAAAAAAAGACTAAACTTCCAATCAACATTCCTTTCCAAGAAATTTTGGCTCTAAAATATTATCTAATCTTAAAAAAAATAAAACTAGAAAGCCCTTAAAAGGGTTTCCATTTTATATCAAATCAAAAATGATAAAGAAAATGCATTAATATAAATGATAAAATAAATATTCATTTTCAAAGATGTCATTGTCTATAAGAGTATTCGTATAGATATCATCCTTCCAGATAGGATTCCAAATTGTTTACACTGTTATGCTTTCGTATTATTATTATTATCATTATTATTATCGTCATCATCATCATTAATTTTGGAGGTTTGGACTCAGAAATTCCCACTTGCACAGCTTCCTTGATCAACTGGCACTCTACTCCTATAGCTACATTTCCAGACTTGCTTTTTGCTGGTTATTTAGTTGATTTTCTTGTTCAGGCTGGCCTTAAGTCCCAATCCTCTGTATCTCAGTGAAAGTATTTGTTTTGAGAATGGCTTTGGTTAGTCTTCACTCTGTCTGTGTGTGTGCATGTGTGTGTGTGTGTGTGTGTTTGTGAAAAGAGAATATGCTCAACTTGAATCATTTTGTCAAGGTTTTTCTACTCTCAAGTGCTTCACTTTATAAAGATTATTCTCAGATTTATGAATGCTTCAGTGTCTGAGTATGGTCTTTATTCTTTTTTTTTTTTAACCAGTCCTGGGCTTGAACTCAGGGCCTGAGCACTGTCCTTGGACTTTCTCAAGGCTAGAACTCTACCACTTGAGCCTCAGCACCACTTCCGGCTTTTTCTATGTATGTGGTACCAAGGAATCCAACGGGTCTTCGTGCATGCTAGGCAAGCACTTTAACCACTAGGCCAAATTCCTGGCCCTGGTCTTTATTCTTAAAGACAATGTCATGGCAAAAATCATCAAGACTGATATACATACACAAACACATACGCAATCCACATATGCGTGTATACATATATATGATAAGAAGAGACATTAATTATTTATCTTTGCTACTTTTTCTTTTGACACAGACTATAACTGTAGAAGTATTTGGAGGACAATGTTTTCTTCCATTTTTAATATAAATTACACATATTGCCTATAAAACTATGTTTGTTTTTTATCTTTGTACATCAATAGCTGCGCTAAGAAAAGGCAAAATGCTTACTTTACGCAAACTTTTCATGAGAGTATGTATGTCTTTGAATAAGTAGATATGTGTTCTCTATTTCTAAAATCTTTTCTTCTATGTATTTCATTATTTTATCCAAACCTCTCTACTCTTTTCAAGAGCATGCATTGTGCGAGTTTTCTGTATTAGAATCATTTTCACTCATGAGCATAAAACTATTCATAGATGGATCTCGAAACTTTAATTTAACATGCTTCTAATCTTATCATTTTCAATTTTTATACTTTTTTTCTATTTTGTATACCATTGTGTGTTTTCAATTATGTTCATTGTGCTTTAGCCTCACTTTTACATATATAAACACCTCCCATTTTTCTGAAGTATCCAAGTTTCCTGAATAGCTCCCCTTGGGCTTAAATCAATGATTCCATGCTGATTCTGTAATTACTACCCCTCTTTAAGGTTTTCCTCCAATGTCCTTTGTATTTCTGCAGCATCAGATGTCTTTTCCAACTCCAAGATTCACCCATTACCTGGTACTGATGCTCAGTTATCTATTTCAAAAGCAGAACCTAGTTGTGAAATCACTTTCTTCTTCTATTGCTAAGGTATATAGCTTTCCAGATTTTCCCCTCATTTTGGTATATATGACTGTGGTTTGAGATTGTGGCTACTTTTATTTTACTAAAGATTGATTGTTTATTGTTAATGTTGCTGTGGTTCCCTATTATTTAATCGTTGTGGTTTTCCCTGTGTTCTCAAGAAACTCAATGAGTCCCGATGTTTTCAATGTGAATGATCTAAGATGATGAGACCTAAGGGGCTTTTATTTTTTTGCTCTTTTGTTTTGATATTACTTCAAAATTATTGGAATGTTACTTTAAAACTACCAGAATGTTTTCATATCCTGAAGATCCTTTCATTTAGAGCTTCATATTGTGTGGTTGTTGTTCTTAATATACTATGTTATTTCTCTTCTCTTTTGTTGCCCTTTGGTTAATCTCATATTGTTACAATATCTGACCTTGTTACCTGGTATATTGTATATACATTTATTTGTTTATTTGAAATAGGAAATGGAAAGGGAGAAAACAAGATGATTGGGAGTGGGTGGGGTCGAAATGGGGACAAAAACATGAGGAGTATCAATGTGTGAGAAGTAATGTACCTTCTAACTGGCGAATGTAACTGTAACACCGCTATACAATACAATAAAATTAAATTTAAAAAAATTACCAGAATGTAATTCAGTAGTTTTCTCTACTGAATTAATTTAAACAAATAAAATAATTACCCTTCCCAATTCCCTAGCTTGCTTGATTTCACCTTTCTAAATTAAGTATACACATTTTCGTTTCATAGAAATATCTAGAATGTCACTCTTCTCTATTAGGAAAATATAGAGATATGTCAAAATCCTCCATAAGCTAAAAAGTACACATAGTAGTCAAATTTAGCACTTGGTCATTAAAGCAAACCAATAATTTGTCATTTCATTAAACTAAAATAAATATTTATTTAAAAATTTATTAAGAATTAAAGTATTTCCAAAATATTTGAAGATAGAAAATTAAAATAAAAACTATTGTCTTCTCCTCAGTTGGATGGCCAGACCCTAAAAGAGCAAATGCCTTTTGCTTACTGAATTCATCCTCCTCAACTATCTAAGTAATGCTCAGTTTCTTCACAAAGACAACATCTAGAGTTGTAGCTACCATCACCTTTTCTGAATGATGAATTACAGAACTATGCATAGTCCAGTACCAACTGCTCAGACTTGTAGTCTTAATTACTGAAGAGGGTGAGATCTGAGTATCCTGGTTCAAAGCCAGTGCGTGCAGACAAATCCAACAAACTCTTATCTCCAGTTACCCATAACATACAGACATGGAAATATGGTTCAAGTGGTAGAGCATTAGCCTTGAGCAAAAAAAAAAAATCTAAGGTAAAACAAAAGTCCTGAGATCACTCCCCAGTTATCCCAGTTCTGGCACACACATACACACACTTCATACACACACACACACACACACACACACACACACACACACGAACTAAGTGTAAATTTCTACTTAACAGGATTATTTCTGGTAATAAAAATCCTGCCTTGCTATGCATCTGTCCATCAGGCTTGTTTTCCTTCAGTACATTCTGTAGAACCTTTCTCAATGATTTGAAATTCTTCTGTTTTCCAGCTATTTAATATTTTTCTCTAAATATTGGAGGGGAACCAATGTTTCCATTTTAAAAATGGCAGACTCTTTTGCCTCCCAGTTCCCTCATGTGTGTAGAAGAAACACTGTAGCTTTATAGTTAGTTTAGCTTTATAGTTAGTTTAGCTTGCATATACATACCCTGAGCAAGTCCACCAAAACTTCTATGACAAAGACACATCTGTAGTGTTTAAAAAAATAAATTGTTGGGGAGAGTCTTCTTTTCTGCCCATTTTAATCCACTACATTTAGGATTGAGCATGTATTCTACACTCTTTTTTTTTTTTTTTTTTTTTTTTGCCAGTCCTGGGCTTGAGCTCAGAGCCTGAGCCCTGTCCTTGGACTTTCTCAAGGCTAGAGCTCTACACTTGAGCTCCAGCACCACTTCCGGCTTTTTTCTATGTACGTGGTACTGAGGAATCGAACCCGGGTCTTCGTGCATGCTAGGCAAGCACTTTAACCACTAGGCCAAACTCCCGGCCTACACTCTTTTTTATTTTTTTATTATTTATTTTGGGGTAATGTATAGAGGAATTACAGTTACATTCACCAGGCAGTAGGTATAATACTTCTCAAACATTGGTACCCCTTCTCATGTTTTTGGCCCCATTTTCCTCCGTCAGCCACTCCCAATTATCTTGTTTTTCCCCTTCCCTTTCTTAGTTCAAATAAACAAATAAAGGTATATACAATATATCAGGTAGGAGCTGGGAGTTTGGCCTAGTGGTAGAGTGCTTGCCTAGCATGTACGAAGACCTAGGTTCAATTCCTCAGCACCATATACATACACAGAAAAAAGCCAGAAGCAGTGCTGAGGATCACTTAGTAGAGCTCTAGCCTTGAGAAAGTCCAAGGACAGTGCTCAGGCCCTGAGATCATGTTCAGAACTGGCAAAAAATAATATACCAGGTAACAAATCAGATACAGTAACAATATGAGATTGACCAAAGGGCAACAAAAGAGAAGAGAAAGAACACAGTACATTAAGACAACAATCACACAAGATAAAGCTCTTGTTTCCATATCCTAGAGATACTTTCATTTAGTCACATCCTGTATGACCTTATGTATGTAGATTTTGAGCTACTGTAATCTTCTGCTACACTCTTTACTACATGTAAATTGATATTTGCCTCCTCAACCCATTGAAGATCGATACCTTCTCCAGTCTTTTCTACCTTGTTCTTGGTTCAAGAGACGGAAGTAAAATTGCAAAATGGACTTTGATAATTCTTTGTGAAAATTCTTCATTATTTCACCTATTACTACTGCATTTGTTCACAAACATTGAAAAAGGCTTACCTTTGGGACTTTTTCTCTATGAAATCCCTCAGAAACTTTGCAGCATTCAATCAATCCTAATTATTTTATTCTTTTTTTCACATATTTTTATTGTAATTAATAGAACTGTTACATAATATTCACCAGATAGAAGGTGCATTACATCACAAACACTGATACCCTTTCTCATGTCTTGGTCCCCATTTCCCCCCCATTTCCAGCCCCTAATCTTCTTTTCCTCCTTTTCCTACCCAACTTCAAATAACCAAATACACATATACACAATATATCAGATAACCAGGTGAAATACTGTAACAATATGAGATAACCAAGGGACAGAAAAAGAGATGAGAGATAACATAGTACATTAAGGACAACAATCACTCATTATATGCCTTTTGTTTCTATATTCTGGAGGTACTTACATTTAGTGTCATTCTATATGACCTTACGTATCTAGGTTTTGTTCTATTGTAAATCTCTGCTAGGAGAGCCCAAGATTTCTACAGATTGTGACAAATGAGGGAAACCATTGAGCCTATGTTCCTTTGAGTCTGGCTTACTTCATTTAATATGATTTTTCCTAAGTCTTTCCATTTCCTTACAAATGTGGCGTTGTCGTTCTTTCTGACAGCAGTATAGAATTCTATTGTGTATAAATACCACCTCTTGTTGATCCACTCATCAACTAAGGGGCATCTAGGTTGGTTCCATATCTTTGCTATGGTAAATAAGTGCTGCAATTAACATCATTGTGCTAGTGGATTCAGAATGTCTTTGTTTCTGGAATATTGGGTAAATGCCTAGTAGTAGAATTTCTGGGTCATAGGGGAGCTCTATGTTTAGTCTTTTGAGGAACTGCCATACTGCTTTCCATAGTGGTTGAACAAGTTTGCACTCCCACCAACAGTGTAGTAGTGATCCTTCCTGGCCACATCCCTTTCAGCACCTGTTGTTATTAGATTGCTTGATCCTGGCCATTCTAACTGGAGTGAGGTGGAATCTTAGAGTTGTTTTGATTGGCATTTTTTATGGTCAGAAATGTCGAGCATTTCTTCATTTGTCTATAGGCCATTCTTATTTCTTCTTCAAAGAAGACTTTCTTTGAGTCTTTGGCCCATCTTTTAATGGGATGGTTATTACTTTGGAGATTAGTTTTGGAGTGATTCAATTTTTTGAGCTGTTGATATATTTTAGATATGAGGCCTTTGTCTGTTGTACAGTTAGGGAAGATCTTCTCCCACTCTGTGTGCTTTCTAGTTAATTTGCTAGCTATATGTCCTTTGCCATACAGAAGCTCTGCAGTTTAATGCAGTTCCACTTATCCAGACTTTCTCTGATTTGTTGTGTTTCTTGGTCCTTATTAACAAATTTTTGACCTGTGCCAAGGAGACCTAGTGTATCTCCTATTCCTTCTTGTAAAGTTTTCAGTGTATCTGCTTTTACCTCAAGGTCTTTGATTCATTTGCAGGGTGACAAAGAAGGATCCAACTTTAGTTTTCTGCAGTTGCTTAACCAGTTCTGCCAGCACCACTTGTTGAAGAGGCTATCTTCCTTCCATTCTATGTTTTTTTGCCCCCTTATCAAAGATTAGGTGACCATAGTTCTGTGGTTTAATATCTGGGTCCTCAGTTCTATTCCATTGGTGTTTAGGCCTGTTCTTATGCCACTAGCAGGTTGTTTTGGTCACTATGGCTCTGTAATAGAGTCTAAAGTTTGGTATTGAAATTCCTCCTGCGCTGTCCTTTCTGCTAAGAATTATTTTTTGCTATATGGGGTCTTTTATTATTCCATATGAAATTTTGGGTTGCCTCTTCCATTTCTTTAAAGAATGACATTGGGCTATTGATGGATATTGCATTGAATTTGTAGATAGCCCTTGGCAAATTTGCCATTTTCACAATGTTAATTCTTCCAATCTAGGAGCATGGTAGATTTCTCCATTTCCTCAATTCTGCTAAATTTCCTTTTTCAGGGTTTTAAATTTTTCAGCAAAAAGTCCTTTACATTCTTAGTTGAGTTAATTCCTAGGTACTTTATTTTTTTTGAGGCTACTGAAAAAGGAGTTGCTTTCCTGATTGTTGCCTCGTTCCTCTCATTGTTGGCATAGAGGAAGGCAGTTGATTTTTGAGGGTTGATTTTATACCCTGCTACCTTGCCAAAGTTTTGAATCAGCTCAAGGAGCTTGGAGTGGAATCTATAGTGTTCTCTAAATACAGAATCCTGTCATTTGCAAAGAGGGAAAGTTTCACTTCCACTTTGCCTATCCTTATTAATTTATTCTTTTTTTGCTTCCTAATTCATACATTAATGAATTCATATTGTTAGAAATGTGATTTCATTGGCTAAAAACACTATCTCACTTAAATAGTCAATAGTAACCAGTGGAAAAATTTGCTGTCTGCTGCTTACTACGAGCCACTTCTTTTTCATTTATTCTATTGCCCATAGAAGCTGATTGCTCAAGTTTGAATCCTCTATTCTTTAGTCTAGAAATCTCCAACTGGCAATCTCCTGCCTAACCTTTCAAAGAGCTTGTTTTCCACCCAGCAAAGCTTAACTTTATGTTTCTAGTCTCTGTATTTAAATTAGCCTAAAGACTATTGGTCTGACAATAATTCTTGAATATTTATTACATTCAAGGTGTTTTGTTGCATTGTGTTAACATATGCTATAAAGACAGTATTTCATTTAATAATCACAGAACAAAAAAGTGGCCTGAAGAAATTGAAGCTAGGACACACATGTATATGCTTATAGGTTGCAATTAGACTTGAGAAATGGAACAATGCAAAGAAACTTCTTTTCTGAGTGAGATTATCAGGTTTCTGACAAGAAACAGTATAATTCTGCTTTTCAACTTAAAGGTGACTAGTCTTTCTGGCCTTCCAAAGTCAGACAGTTTCACAGTGTGGATTTTTTTTGTTAAGTACCACACCTACGTATAGATTAAGGAAAGAAAGTGTTATTCCTGCCTAAAATGGATCAACAAATGTTTTCTGGGGGCAGGGAGGGAGAAGACATACACACACACACACACACACACACACACACACACACACACACACATACACATACACACTCATGCACACAAAAAACCTGGTAGCTTATGAGTATGATACTAGCTACTCAGGAGGCAGAGATTTGAGGATCCAGGTAGCAAGGACCAATATAGATGACCTTCTAGTGACAATTCTATTTTTATCTTATGACTTCTGTCACACATATCATATCCTAGTACAATATATACAGATTTTGTGAAAAGCTCTGATTTTAAGTCATACTCTTATGTAAGTAAAAGATCTTTTCTCTTCCCAGATAGTTATTATTCTATATGTGTTTAACTTCACCATTCAATAAGAAATTACAGTATCATATTGGAAAATCTCCAGTCCAACTCTGATCCTTTTGCCTATGATGTATCTGGTTTTATTTAACTGAAATAGGGAATTGAATACTTTTATGTTTCTCTGCTGTTTTTAGTTAACTGTTTGACTTTGGTTATGTCATTTTGTAAGAAACCTTGACAAGTTAAATTTATCCACACAGAAACCTATGGTTAAGAGACCTGTGAGACAACTATAATTTCCTTCCCATTAGTTTCAATGAATTCCATGCATGTGGAAGAGAACTTGGAGCGTAGAGTCTGGAGCCCTATGTTTCCCGTTGTGCAGGTATATTGAGGAGAGAGATACAATCCAGGTTCCCTTTAAGTTGTTCCTCTGCTGCACATTACCCTTAATCCTGTTCTGAGCAAATACAGACTGGTGTACATATGCCAAGAACTAGAGACTTAACTCTTTGAACACAATAGGTCTAGGAACAGGCAGCTTACTCTTTACACAAAACCTGTGAAATGGTTAATATATAATTGCTTAGTGTCATTTCTATTGTAGCCAATGTGAGCCAGAAGAACTGAGCTGTAGCCAACATTTATGCAAGCATCATTTTTGCCATCTGGATTCTTTTGTGGGGAAAGAAACATTTGAAGGGAATTTGCCTTTGGTCACAAAGGTGATTTGACTCTCCTCTTATTTATATGCTAACCATCCCATAGGATTGCTTACTTACTTTCTTTCTTTCTTTCTTTCTTTCTTTCTTTCTTTCTTTCTTTCTTTCTTTCTAACTAATGTGCCTGACTATAGATAACATGGAAGAGATCTCATAGAGGACATGGAGAGAGAATGAGAAAGTAAATACAATAATCTAAATATCGAAACAAACAAACAACTTATACCAGAATGAATATCAGATAACTAGTCAGTTACAAAATTCCACATAGAAGGGAATCATTGGCCTCTATATTAGCATAAAAGTCACTTGACATGACAAATAATTTGTAGTTCAATTTGTAATCTCAAATGCTTATTGGCCTGAAACTTTATCAGCTGGTTTAGGTCCTAATTTCAATCCATTCCTCAGCATTGAGCCTACTAACAAAAGGATGGCTAAAGTCTTAAAATCATAATTTCTAATCCTCATTTGACTTAGGAGGACAAATTAGAAAAAAATTAAAGATGATATTAAACTACTATCACATCAGTATTTTGAAGATGTTCATATGTGGAATTATAAATTGCATTCTGATATAGATGAAAAAGGCTTTTACATGTGTGTAAAGTAATTTATTTTATTGTTATATTTTATAGGATTCACAACCAGTAGCTATTTTTTATTATAAGATCAGGTGATTTTTACCTCCTGTGAGAGCTCTCTTTAATAATATGTATTAATTAAATGTCTCTGAATAAGGGATTTAAATGGAGCAGAGAGCAATAAGATACAGTCCCAAGCCATGTATTATTTTAAAGTATGTTCAGATAAAACTACTTACTGAGTACTAACTTGCACAGAGCGTTATCTTAAGAATTCTTGAAATATATAAAATTTCCACAAGTAAAGCTCTTCCAGACTAACAATTGAATGGATGGATCAACAAATGCAAAATAATACAAGCCATATAAAGTATTCATGTGCTAATCAAATATACACTAAAGGAATGATTAAAATTGAAGAAGAAATTATGAATATATAATTTTCAACAGTCAACCCCTAATAGTTTTAATTGGAAGCTGATGCATTACTTTACTTAAGCAGGAATATTAACAAATTAAGAGAAAAATAATGACAGAAGATAAGTATTTAAATACATACATTTATTTGTGTGTGCATGGATGTATTAATCTCATCATTAAAAGGGGAAAAAAGAGAGCCTTTAAAGTTTCTATTATCCATTATGTCAGGTAGCAAATATCTTCTCAATGTAACTCTAGACATTAAATCTGTCGAGAGGAATGCTGTAAAATAAATGTCTGGGATACCTTCATAAACAAAAATCTTATTTCCATAATTCATACAGCTGGCTGGCATTTATTGGCACGTCAGGTGCAATGGGGACATTTCAGGAACATTAACATGTACAGCATCATTTGTCAACAAAGCAACAATGTAAGCAAATCGTTCAGAACTCATACAGATTTACAGCTTTCTCTGCCAGCTGCTAATTACGGTGTGCTCGGCCTATTTGGTATGGTCTTTTTATTGGAAAATGACAAAGGGGTTATAGTATCCTACTCTGGAATATAGATGTGGTTTTTAGTAATAATATGAGTGTAATATGACCATGTAGCTTGGAGTTGTGATCCAGTTTTGTGGGTCTTATAATTGATCAGCTTTGATTGATGAAGGACAAAGAGAAATTCACAGCCTATTTTTTTCTGATGTAAATAGCCTCTAAAACAAAGGGAAAAAAACAGGGGGAAATTATCAAAGACCATGTCATAGCAGGTCTTAATGTTTTCCCCTATGGGACATGACACATAATATTTACCTCTCAAAGAAAATCTGATGTGTTGATTGCTGATGGAGCAAATGTTAAAGAAGCCTGCATATTTCAGAATTCTAGATTGTATTTTGAACAATCTAGAAGCCCATCCACAAATATATTTAAATCATGATAAGGTTATGATATGAGGTGACAAATGTCAGTAGTGCCAAAGTTAACATCTATAATTACCCCCTGCTTAAGTTGTCCAGTTTTAGGAAAAGACAGAGCCATGAAAGCAAATGATGGAGTGTCAACTCTACCTTCAAACCCTGGGATTGTGTCAAAACATATAAAATGATAGTGGTACTGCCTTTTGTCTATAAGGTAAATCTGCATTTACAGTTATAAATGCTTTCTACTCAACTAAACAAATTGGTAAATACATATTCAAACATTGGTTAGATTTATCCCATCTTCAACCTTATCAGAAGTGATTAAATTCAAGAGTGAACAGATTTGACATTCAACAAATCAATTGCTGTCAGAGCAACTGAGTTGACCAGATATTAAAATATGCCCGACTTTGCTGGCACCAGAACTTCAGCCATTCCTAGTGCTGATAAAGTCAGGAAAGCCATGTCTGACTGTGTCCAAATGCATTGCATTAAGTGAGTCTCATTGTCATGCTTTCTGAATAAAGATTCTAACTCCAAAATATGGTAACTGATAAATGGAGTATTTCTGATTTAATATTCCTGTAGAATTAGTCTTCTTTATTATCACATATTGTAATTCTTGGTCTCTAACCCTTTCACAGAATAAGATTCCTAAAACAAAAATATATAATGTATTCATTTGGCACCCTCAATGTCTAGCATTGCCTGAAACATAGTATATTCTAAATTAAAGTTACAGAAAGGGAGAAAGGAATGAAGGAAGTGAGGGAAGGAGGGGGGAGGAAGCAAAGGGGGTAGAAATGAAGGAATGAGGGAAAGAAGGAAGGAAGGAAGGAAGGAAGGAAGGAAGGAAGGAAGGAAGGAAGGAAGGAAGGAAGGAAGGAAGGAAAGGAGGGAGGGAAGGAGGGAGGGAGGAGGGAGGGAGGGAGGGAGGCAGACTGTATGACTAGTCTATTGTAGTCTCTTGTATGACATTGTGATGATGATATTTTTGTATGTCTTTGCTCATTCATAATTTTCTGAATATAGCTTCCCCAACTTCTTCTGAGATGCATTTTCTCATTCACATTTCTCTGTTGTTCCTTTCTAAAACCAACCTGCAGAAGAGTATATAAAATTTAAAACATTAAGATACCAAGTATTATATTGTCTTTGCCAGAGTAATTTACTCCCAAACTGACACTCATCTTTAAACTAACATTGAAAATTAACTTGAGGATTTCAGGCATTATTTTTTTTATGTAGAGATGTATTTGTAAAGTCAGAGTACCATTGTTTCCCTGAAATAGAGATACTCACTTGATTTTCCCCAAAATACCCTTGCTTGTGCCAACGAAGGTGATTGTATTGGTGTGTCTCTAAGGAATTACAATGTAGTGTATAGAAATGTAACCTTGTTAACAAAGAATGCTATGGCTTTAATTCACATTAGTAGAAAACCCTTTTAGAATGTGGCAAAATGAAGGGAACCATCAAGTTTGCTTCTTGAGAATAAAATCTTGTCAGCTCATATTCTCATTGACTGTGTGTGGGGGGGAAACAATTTCTACTGAAATTAGAATTAAGCAAGAGATTTTAATTTCCACTGTTCAAAGGATCCTAAAACTTTCACAAATGTCACACAATCCCAGAGAAAAAAAGTTGGTAGAGTTGGACAATCTGGGAAAAGAATATCTTAAGTTTTAAAATGAGTTCTTATTAACAGATGAACCTCAGTCAATCATTAAAATATAACAGCAGTATGGAGGGATCTGTTGTCAACTTATAAAACTATTTCTTAAATTTTTTGGAATTCAAAGCAATTATTTGAATAAAATTTAGCATTTCTAAAGCCATCTGAATTGCCTAAAATAAAAGTATTTTTTTTGAAAGCAAGTTAATTGAACATACTTATTTGTGATCCAACATTTGCCTTAAGCTTTACTTAAAACTTTTTATTACTTTTTTAAAAGTCGCTAAATCAATGTTTTAGAATATTCCGTTTTAGCTTCCAAATAATTGAAGGCAAACCAATTAATAATTCCTCCATGCCTGAGATAGAATGAAAAAAATGTTTGATTCAACTGTTTATTATGGGGAAAAATGTTTTAGGATAATTATTTCCAAGATATTTCAGAACATTTTTAAGCATTCTTAATTATTTTAGAGGCCTTTCTTTGTCATCTTAAATGTGGTATTATAGCCACAGAAATTCATAAATAGTCATTACCACAGATCTTCTTTAGGATTCCACTAAGAACCATTTGCTAACCCAATAATACGTTAGAGTTCTATTTCAAATAATCTTAGTGTACTAGAATGCTATTTATCTTTAATTTAAATGGGTTTTCCTTTTCTTCTTTCAAACTCACTCTTCAAGCATCATCTTTTCTGTATAGTAATAAACGTCGACTAATGACATTGAAGACAGAAATGACAAAACAGAGTTCGGAGAACTAATTTATAAGACAGAAGACATCAGAATTCAGGAATTCTCTTATGATCAGTACAATTGATTTGCTTACATGATAGTAATGAGATAAAGATATGTAGCTGATGCAATTTTGTAAAATCTATACTAAAATTTTATGATTTATGGCATATATTATGTATATCTAAGCTTACACATCTTAATGAAGACATGAAAGAGGGTTAAAGTTTACTTTTAATCCAGTTTGTAAGAAAAATCCGTAACATGACTTTTCTGGAAGAAAACAAGAAACCAGTCATGACTATATAAACTAGTAAGTAGATCCACAGAAACTGTATATTTAGTGCTGCATATGTCTAGATACAAGACAAATCTTAGCCAAGAATAGTATTAAAATGTTTGCTGGACATTGGTTACTTGGTATAGGTAAGATAGGGAAGATTCTTGTTAAAGGCAAACCCAAGCAGAAAAATTCATGAGATTTCAGTGGCATAATTGTATCATCCCATACAAAGCCTAAGTTAGGCAAATCATAATGCCTAAAAGGAAATGAGACCCTTACCAAAAATTATGCAAAAAAAGACAGATGGCATCATAGCTCAGCAGGGGAGTACCTACCTAGCAAGCACAAGGCTCTGACTTCAAATTTCAGTACTGACAAAAATAACAAGAATTTTAAAGGAGTGATCCCTATTAAAACTTCAGTATTGCTGAAGAGATGTGAAGACTTTACAGGTTGCAGTAAGTGAAAGCACATATTGAACTCTCAAGTTCTCAAGGTACATAAATGGCCACCATTGTCAGGAAGGTGACTAAGCGAATAAGGTGAGGAGCTAGCTTGAAACAGTCAACTTATAGAGTCAGTCAAATCATAGCATGCCCTGTCTGAGCTGCTGAAAAAGTGAGCACTGCATCCCAAAAACTTAAAATTATATGCAAACAGATGTGAAAAGTAGGATCTAACACCATGTAATTTTTGTTTTGGTTTTCAGCATAAAATGTGTAAAATTGTTAGCTGTGTTAGTACACACTTTTAATTCTAGTATTCAAAAGGTGGATATTCAAAAGGTAGAGTCAAATATATACTAATTATTACAAATAAGGGAAACCATTGAGTCTATTTCACTTAATATGATTTTTTCAAGTCCTTCCAGTTCCTGACCAGTGGAGCAATGTCATTCTTCTGATGGAAACACAAAATAATTGTGTATATGTACCACATTTTCTTGATCCATTCATCTACTAAAGGGCATCTAGGTTGTTCCATATCTTAGCTATGGTAAATAATGCTGTAATGAACATGATTGTGCTGGTAGCTTTTATATGGCCATATTTGTGGTCATTTGGCTAAATTCCCAAAAGTGGAATTGCTGGGTCATAGGAAAGTTCTATGTTTATGACAATATATAATGATGCTAAGTGAAATGACCTCCAAGAAAAGTTTTTTGTTAGTGATTGTTTTTAATGTACTATATGAAGTAATTTCTTTTTTTCTTTCATTTATATTTTCCTGCATTTGATTTTGGCACCCTGCATATTGTATATACATTTATCAAAATTAGGAAAGGGAAGAAGAACAACAAAATGGTAAAACAAATGATAAATGGGAAACCAATACAACAGCAATACTCTCAAAACAATATATTGAAAATAAACTTTACAAGTTTGTGGGGCAGAGATTGGGGGTTAGGTAAAGAAAAATACTGACTACCTTATGTATGTAACTATAACCCCTCTGTACATCACCTTGACAATAAAATTAAGTTTAAAAAACATTTTAAAATAAATAAATAATTGTATATAAGTATACCAAACAACAAGGTAATATATTGTAACAATATGAGAATCACCAAGGGACAACAAAAGAGAAGAGAAATAACATAGTGCATTAAGAACAACAATCACACATTTTAGGGCTCTTGTTTCCATATCCTAGAGATCCTTTCATTTGTTTATTTGAAATAGGAAAGGGAAGGGGGAAAAACAAGGTGAGTGGAGGGAGTGAGGAAGGGAAATGGGGACAAAATCATGAGAAGGGGCATCAGTGTGTGTGAAGTAATGCACCCTTATATCTGGCAAGTATAACTGTAACCCTTATATTAATTACAATACAAACAAATGAAAAGAAAAATGCATAAACTAGTGAAGGGGTAAAAACAAGATGATTGGGAGTGTGTTGGGGGAGGGAAGTGGGGACAAAAACATGAGGGGGGGTATCAATATGTGAGAGGTAATGCACCTACTACCTGGCGAATTTAACTGGAACTCCTCTATACATTACCCTGACAATAAAAAATTAAATTAAATTAAAAAAAGAATAAAAGCAAAAAAATATATAAAGGTTGAATTGGGGGCAGGAGTGTGGCCTAGTGATAGAGTGCTTGCGTAGCATGCATAAATGCCTGGGCTCAGTACCTGGGTAGCACATACATAAAAAGCCAGAAATTATGCTGTGGCTCAAGTTGGTAGAGCAATATCCTTGAACAAAATAGATCAAGGACAGTGGGTCCTGAGTTCAAGCCCAGGACTGGCAAAAATAAAAAATGGGGGTTGAAAAAGTGACATAGGAGGAAGTGAGAAAGGGAGGAAGGAAGGGTGGAAAGGAAAAGAAAAATGTGCAACTTCTCTGTAGATCATAGGAATCCTAGCAAATATGTTGGACAGTGGAAAGGCAGGGAGAGAAGAGAAAAGGTACATTGCTCAAAGTGGAGAAAAGGACTCTGTAAACTTAAAGACAGAGACCTCTGTCTTCTGTATTCGGGAAAAAAGACATAAGCTATGGGGTAGTTTATTTATTTATCTCCTTACAAACCGCCCACAGTTTGGATCTTTCACAGAGAAAATAAATTTTACTAAACATGGGCATTTAAATAGTGTTGAGGTTATACATAAATGATAGATAACTGAAGGCATTTGTGTAGAAGCAGAAAAATGTATTTTGACAAAGATATGGGCACCTATAAGCTCCTACTAATGCACATTTATCAGAGACATAAATGTGAACATGAGCCTTGAATGTTTCCTATTTTGAAAGAGAAAAATTATTTAAACTATAACTAAAACTGAAGCATATAATACATAATAAATAATGTAGCACTACCAAAATCAGAAAGTATGTCTCAAAGACAAGCAAACTCCTTTCATTCCAATTCAAAAAGTCTATTATATTTTTATGTAGTTAGAATTAATCATTTATTTCCTGTCTTACCTATTCTAAACCTTTCCCATGTGTTTTAAATGGCCAAACTATTTGCTTAGAATTCAGGTATTTTTTCTTAGCAGATTATTTCTGGCTGATGCTGTTTTTGTCACATATTGTGGAATTCCAAATAAAACCCCTCCCCAAAACATAACCATGAAAGTAATTTCTTTCCTACCCTCATCAACACTTCAGATAGTTAATAGCCGCAGGCACATGTTGTAAAGAAGTTGCTGAAGAAGGAAATGTGAAGTGAATTTGGCATAGAGTCACGGATGGTTCTAAACACATGGATGAAGTTATTTACTTAAAAATTTTCTTGTCGGCCTGATTTGGCTATATTTTCAAAAATGACACATACTATGCTGTAGACTTCTATTTTCACTAGCTGAGAAACAGAACGATTACAGACTTTTGCATGTTATGCATTTTTAAATATCACCAAGTTAAACTTAGATTTTGATTCCATGCCCAGGACCAAGTGGAAAAATCTCCATCTTCAATGGTTCCTATTATCTTTTAGTTGCAGGCCACATACTGTATTTCTCCCATGAGTAAAACTCCCACTTGGAATTCCAAGCATTGCATAAGCAATAAAGTATTCATATCCTATGTCATTTAGTAGGCCTTCAGATCCAAGTTAGATATTTTCTTTACATGATATTCTTCTTAGCACTTAAAACTCTTAAAATCATAATTCAGAATATAGCCAATGTTTAATTCATCCAACAAATATTTATTGAACACCTACTTTTACTACTAGTATAACAACCGTGACTAGTACTTTGTATAATTCTTTACTTTTCATTGGTTTAATGAACCTCAACTCTTCACCTATTACAATTACACATTACTAGTTATAGAACTTAGAGTTAATGAAATAAAGTAATTAACAGAAATACTGGTTTTTAAAAATCATCTCTAGATTCCACCTCACTCCAGTTAGAATGGCCAGGATCAAGAAATCTAAAAGATGCTGGAGGGGATGTGGCCAGGAAGGATCACTACTACACTGTTGGTGGGAGTGCAAACTCATTCAACCACTATGGAAAGCAGTATGGCAGTTCTCCAAAAGACTAAACATAGGACTCCCCTATGACCCAACAATTCCACTAGTTGGCATTTATACATTAGTCCAGAAACAAGGACATACTAAATCCACTAGCACAATGATGTTCATTGCAGCACTATTTACCATAGCAAAGATATGGAACCAACCCAGATGCCCCTTAGTTGATGAGTGAATCATTAAGATGTGGTATTTATACACAATAGAATTCTATACTGCGGTCAGAAAGAACATAGCCCCATTTGTTAGGAAATGGAAAGACTTAGAAAAAATCATATTAAGTGAAGTAAGCCAGACTCAAAGGAACATAGGCTCAATGGTTTCCCTCATTTCACAATCAGTAGAAATCTTGGGCTCTCCTAGCAGAGATTTACAATAGAACAAAACCTAGATACATAAGGCCGTATAAAATGACACTAAATGAAAGTACCTCCAGGATATAGAAACAAAAGGCATATAATGAGTGATTGTTGTCCTTCATGTACTATGTTATCTCTCATCTCTTTTGCTATCCCTTGGTTATCTAATATTGTTACAGTATTTCACCTTGTTATCTGATAGAATGTATATATACTTGATGGGTTATTTGAAATTGGATAGGGAAGAGGGGAAAACAACATGAGCGGCAGGGCAGGGTAGGGTGGGGAGGGAAATGGGGACCATGACATGAGAAAGGGTATCAATGTTTGTGAAGTAAAGCACCTTCTTCTATCTGGTGAATATAATATAACCCTTCTATTAATAGCAATAAAGAAAATATGAAAAAAAATCATCTCTAGCTGCTGCGAGTTTGGCCTAATGGTACAGTGCTTGCCAAGCATGCACAAAGACCTGGGTTCAATTCCTCAGTACCACATACATAGAAAAAGCCAGAAGTGGTGCTGTGGCTTAAGTGGTACAGTTCTAACCTTTGGAAAGCCTGTAAAACAGTGCTCATACCCTGAGTTTAATCCCCAGATTGGCAATAAATAAATAAATAAATAAATAATAGTAAAAGCTCATCTCAATAATAATACTGCCTTATTAATTTTTAGGTGAGTTTTAGTTCATTGATAACTGTTCTTGGGTAAATGATTCATCTGCATAAATGTGTTTTAATTATATCCTTTATATCACCATGCAAACATTTTTTTAATGGTTAATTCTTTTTTTTATTGTAATTAGTAAAAGGGTTACATGATATTTGCCAGATAGAAGGTGCATTAATTCACATACATTGATACCCTTTCACATGTCTTGGTACCCATTTCCCTCCCCCCCCCATACCCCCACCCATCTTGGTTTTCCCCCCTTCCCTATCAAATTTCAAATATCCAAATACAAATAAATTCAATATATCAGATAACAAAGTGCAATACTATACCAATATGAGATAACCAAGGGATAGCAAAGGAGATGAGAGACAACATAGTACATTAAGGACAACAATCATTCATTATATGGCTTTTGTTTCACTATCCTGGAGGTCCTTTCAATTAGCTTCACATTATATGGCCTTATGTATCAAGATTTCATGCAAACATTTTTAATTAAATAAATTCAAGAAAATATTTTTTAAATAGCCATGTATCATCAGATATATGAATGGGATACCTTGAAGCATGTTACTTAAAGTGTGACCTAATTTGTTTGTGGTCTGGGTATCCTGGCTTCACTTTAGTACCTTGTGCTCCTATGCTAAAGATTAATACTTGACCACTTTAGCCAAAACTTCAGCCCAAAAATGTGATATATTTTTTTAAAAATGTTACCTTTGGAAGTCACAAGCAAAACATGTCTTCATTTGTCTAGAAGTTGTCCACATTTATATGAATGCAGTAGTTCTCAAAGTTGAACTATAGATCGTAGTCACTGTAGAAGTTCCTAGACCTTCATTGCTTACCGTTAAAAAAGAAAACAAAAAACTATTGAACTTTGAAAGAGCATCAACTTATCTTATTTCTCTTTAAGCTTTTAGTACATTTACTTTCAAAAGACTGGTCTCTATATTTTCTTTAAATTCTGTAGTTCATAGAGTGTTGTGGCATCCTATACTACTATTCCGAAATCTTCCATTTTCTTTCTTTCTTTCCTTCCTTCCTTCCTTCCTTCCTTCCTTCCTTCCTTCCTTCCTTCCACCCTCCTTTCCATCCATCCTTGTTTCCCTTCCCTTCCCTTTCCTCCTTCCTTCCTTCCTCCAATCCCTTCCTTTCATCCTTCCTTCCCTTCCCTTTCTTTTTTCTTCTTTCTTTTTTTCCATTTCTTTCTTCCATGTCTTTCTTTCATTCATCCTTCTTCCCTTTCCCTTTCTCTTTTCTTCTTTCCTTCTCTTTCTTTAATTCCTTCTTTCCTTTTGTCCTTCTTTTCCTCCCTCCCTCCCTTTTTTCCTTCCTTCCTTCTCTCCTTCCTTCCTTCTTTACTTCCCTCTTTCTCTCCTTCCTTCCTTCTTTACTTCCCTCTTTCTCTCCTTCCTTCCTTCTTTACTTCCCTCTTTCTCTCCTTCCTTCCTTCTTTCCTTCCTTCTTTCTCTCCTTCCTTTCTTTCTTTCTTTCTTTCTTTCTTTCTTTCTTTCTTTCTTTTTTTTCTTTTGCAGGCACTGAGGCTTGAACTTGGGTCATCATTTCTCATTCAGCTTACTTTTCTTTCAACTAACCCTCTACCACTTAAGCCACCCTTTTTGCTGGTTAATTAAAGATAAACATCTCATAGACTTTTCTGATTAGGCTAACTTCAAACCATGATCCTAAGATCTCAGCCTCTGGAGTAGCAAGGATCAAAGGCATAAGCCACTGCCACTCATCTTTATTTATTTTAATGATGGTGAGTTTCTTTCAAGAAGCTAAAAGTTTTCCCAGTAGAGTATTCAAATTCTGCATAACTCAGTGGGATCCCAATTGATAGTCCATCTTTATGATAATATTCATACTAGTTGAAATTCACAAGTACAAGTATACCATAAAAGGATAATATGTCTAAACAACTCTAAGATTCCACCTCACTCCAGTTAGAATGGCCAGGATCAGGAAAATGAATAATAACAGATGCTGGAGGGGATGTGGCCAGGAGGGATCACTACTACACTGTTGGTGGGAGTGCAAACTCATTCAACCACTATGGAAAGCAGTGTGGCAGTGCCTCAAAAGGCTAAACATAGAGCTTCCCTATGACCTAGCAATTTCACTACTTGGCATTTACCCAACCATCCAGAATCTAGGGCATACTAAATCCACAAGCACACCAATGTTCATTGCAGCACTATTCACCATAGCAAAGATATGGAACCAACCTAGATGTCCCTCAGTTGATGAGTGGATCAACAAGTTGTGGTATTTGTACACGATGGAATTCTATGCTGCTGTCAGAAAAATGACATCGCCCCATTTGTTAGGAAATGGAAAGACTTAGAAAAAATCATATTAAGTGAAGTAAGCCAGACTCAAAGGAACTTAGGCTCAATGGTTTCCCTCATTTGTCATAATCAGTAGAAACCTTGGGCTCTACTAGCAGAGATCTGCAATAGAGCAAAATCTTGATACATAAGGCCGTATAAAATGACACTAAATGAAAGTACCTCCAGGATATAGAAACAAAAGGCATATAATGAATGATTGTTGTCCTTAATGTACTATGTTATCTCTCATCTCTTTTGCTATCCCTTGGTTATCTAATATTGTTACAGTATTTCACCTTGTTATCTGATATAATGTATATATGCTTGATGGGTTAATTGAAATTTGATAGGAAGGTGGGAAAACCAAGACGAGGGGGGGGGGTGGAGGGTAATGGGCACCAAGACATGTGAAAGGGTATCAATGTATGTGAACTAATTCACCTTCTATCTGGCAAATATCATGTAACCCTTTTATTAATTACAATAAAAAAATTTTAAAAAGGGTAATATGTCAATGAAAATGGTAAATGTTGCTTCTCAGCTAATAGACAGCAACTTTAAAATGAGCACTCTTTAATAACCAAGTAAATGGCATGGTTTAACAAACAAGAGGGAAGATTCTGTCTTCCTACGGGACTTGGCAATTTAAAACCTGAGCTCTATGGATATTCTGGTGAAATGGTAGAAGGCTTGTAAGTTTCCTTAGTAAATATCTGCCCTTCATATTACAATAATGAGAATATAATTCAACATTTAAAAATTTTATCTGGTGCCTGAAATTTTGTGTGATATAGTGTTTTGTTTTTCATCCTAATTCTTCAAAGCTTTATTTTAAAACATTCATGCTTTTAAGCTGGTTTCTCTTAAAATTAAAAAAAATAAACTAGTAGGCTCTGTAACATGAATGCATTTTGATTGAGTAGCCATGCAATGGTGTATACTTTCTTTGGGAATGACTTGTTAATCTTATCCCAGCCCCTCATGTGCCTTTACTTAACAGAGAACACTGACTACTGAACACTTATCCTTTTACAAGATATACATTTCAAGGGGAATTGTTTCATCATATTACATAAAACAGTAAGGCATTCATTAATCATTATTAAATCCATTCTTCTTTTCCTCTTTACTAAATACAAAATGCAATCCCTACATCCTCCTTTTGGCATGCATCAGCAAAATATGCTAGTATGAGGTATTCTTCAATAATATATCTTCATAAAACCATATAGGTGGGGGTTTAAAGAGACATAGAGAAATAAATTGGAACCATCTGGATATCCAAAGTACAGAAAAACTTTGCTAATGGTTGTCATGTCCACGTTATAAAAATAACATTGTATGAATTTCAAACTGGATGGAAAAAGAGACAAAATGTTTTAAAAGACATTCTGGAGTGAAGTAATTGGAGAAATAAAATCATTCATCAGAACAGAGTTTAGATGGAGAGTGTAGATTCACACCTCCTGAGTCAGCACAGATTAAACATACCTCAGAGATGCCCTGCTTGCCCCTGGAATGGAAATAGCCTTTGTTCCAAGAAGGATGCCTCACTGGAAAATCTCTCTGGACAGGCATAAGTGGGGAAGCTCCTTTTCTTGACTGATTTGCACAGACTTAATTGACTTGGAAAGAAGTAGAGATTTCATGAAAGATCAGGAAAGGAAGAAAGGAACGAAGGAAAGAAGGAAGGGAGGGAGGAAGGGAGGGAGGGAGGGATGAAGGAAGGAAGGAAGGAAGGAAGGAAGGAAGGAAGGAAGGAAGGAAGGAAGGAAGGAGAGTGAGAAAGAAGGAAGGAAGGAGAGTGAGAAGGAAGGAAGGAGAGAAGGAAAGGAAGAAAGGAAAGAAGGAAGGACTGAAGAAAGAAAGGACTTTCCAGAAACACCAAACTCAGTTGCAAATGAATGTGATGGACTTGAATCAGTATTTTCATTCAAATGATAGAAACATTTTTTTCTGCTATTATTTTACTTTTTTCCCATCAACACTATATAACTGGACAATATATGTATTTCCCCTTAGAGCAGGGAGGGTAGACCAATTGATTATTTTTAAGCCTATCCAAATAGACATGCTAATGTTGCCTGTTTCAGCCTCATGTTGCCCAGCATGATAGAACACTTGTTTAAACAGGTATATCAGTCTCAGGGATCTTTATGTATAGTCTACCTTGAAGTCAATTGGAAACAGAATATTCCTTATTGATTTTGCCTGCCTGGCTGCTGTCTGCTGTCAATGGGGCTCACATGGATGTAAATAGAATGAATCAACGCCTTGCTGGCCTTGGGCCTCCTTGAGTCATGTGAAGTAAGTTTCTGATTCCTTTATGTTCAGGCACAGCAAGGGAGACAAGAGTGCTACTGTCTTCTGCTGGTGCACAGAGTTACCTCAGGCTATGCAGAAAAAGTGCTTTATTCTTATTTTTAGACCTGAATTCATCTATGCCACTAAATGTGTACTTGTGAATACAGATAGCACTTTGTTGTGCTCATGGGAAGGCAATGGAGTAACCTGTTTGGACGCAGCTGCAGGCCACCTGTAGAGAAAGTCAAATTAGGGAGAGACCCCACTGTTCTTTGCATTAATGCTTTTTGTATTGTTGTTTGACTTTCCCCCTCTGTCTATGTATCTTTTTCAACTAGGGAGATTGGGAGCACATTTTTAAGGCCTTCTGTCCCTTTAAGGCATCTAGTGATTGAAAGGACTCTAAGATTTGAAAGGCTGTAAAAACTCCCCAGTTGCCAGTGAATGACTGCAATACAAAGAATCTTAAAGCTGTAGAAGCTGAAGTAGTCTTCTGACAGCTTTCATTTCTTTGGTGAACTTCCAGCCACAGCTTTTACAAGGGCCTGTTCAAATCTTCCCACCTATCTGTGTTGCCTCTCCTTATTAAGATTTATCATATTCTCAGTGGAAAAGTAGACATCCGTATTAATAGTTAAGGTTACTAGACATAAGGAAGGGGGGAAAAGAATGAACTGCTCTTCATTTCCTATCTACCAACCTGAAGCTTTAAAAAAGAAGCACATAAGTGAAGTATCAACGTTAGCCATAAATATTAAAGGAGGGAAATGCACAAATAAAACTTGTTTCTGGAAATCTTGATTTTGGCTGAACATCAAAACCATTTCCTGACAATAAGATCCATTAGACTACAACATAAATTTTCCAAGTGGTAGTTGTGTTGCTTACAAGATTTAGCATTTAAGGTTAGAATGAAGATATCCACAGATACCAGACTCAGATGTACCAGATTATTCAGGACTTGGAGGGACCAACTCTTGTGAGCCTAGTTCTACACTTATTTTTATTCCTTTCACTGAATATTCAGATTTGAATATAAGACTGGAATTTGCTAATCCTTTCATCAGGGATCCACACAAGTTGCTGACTATAACTGTGACCAAATCCTATGTTCCCATCTGGATATTTCTGTTCAATTTAGAACTGCATCTGTCTAAGGCAATGAAGTAACCTGTTTGTATACACTTGCAGGCCACCTGCAGAGAAAGTCAAAGCAGAAAAGTCATCCCCATTACTCAATCCACTCAAAGCTTCTCTCCACATCAGCTATCCAAAATTTCCCAAGTTCCTAAATGATGGCAGTAAAACATAATGCAATTATAAAATTCAATCTTTTGCTTACCAGACTTTTGCCAATCTAAATTTATACACATCCTTCATAGAAATTATTACATGTAGATATCCACTGAATAAATCCCCAATAAATGTTTAATGTAGATGAGGTTGCACTATTGAATGTATTCCTGATGATCAGAACCAAATTTTAAATTCTATATGCCTTAACAGACTCTATAGAATTAAAACAGTTTGCTACAACTACATGGTGACTTTGAGACAATTTTATCACTCCAATTTGTAGCATGTCGCTTAAAAACTTCTACTTTGCTTCCTCCCAAATGTAACTCTTTGTGTTCAGTCATTCTAACTGAAAGAAAAATAATGGAGTAAAGATAATTTCTTTCATGTAGAAATATTTGGCACTTGTTTCCATATATATATATATACATATATATATGTGTGTGTGTGTGTGTGTGTGTGTGTGTGTGTGTATGTATTATCATTTCTGACAACCTAGGCTAACACATTATGTAACAAAGGCAGTTCTTAAAGGTAGGAATCCTGACTCTTAATAACTCTCTACTTTCTTTCTAAAAACAATGTTCTAGTAGTTGTACAAAGGGGTTTCAGTTCTAAATGTCCGCTTCCGAGTACAATGCATATTAATCAATGTCACCTCTTACATCATTCTTCCCTATCTCTTCGAACCCCACCCATCCCCTCAGGTCTACTGGTTCCATTTTCACATATGTAGATTGAATATCATGACTGTTTGAACCCACCCTTTCTCTCTCCATTTGTCTGCTTCTCCAACACATGTTCCAGTTTCCCTCTATTCGTTTCTTTAAACTGTAAGTTCATTGTTTGTAGGAATCACACCACTGAAATCCTTCCCTCTGTATCACAAGACTCTTCCCTTTCATATAGTATATTTCTGTGATGTTGTGCATATCTACATATGATCCTGTATATTTTCAACAACTCTTGTTTTGTCTGTCTTAGCTCCATGAATTCTTTCAGGAAAACATGTTTCTTTTGGCTTTCTCTTCCACTTAGACTGGCACATAATTAGCATTTTAAACTTGATATGCAAATATAGAAGTAATCCAGTGTAGACACAGACATTCCTAAAAGCATGAGACATAATGCTTCATAATCAGTTGCTTAGAACCAAGGGTCAGAAATAGGACAGGTACCAAATGAATCAATTAATCAAAGACCAAGACAAAAAAATCAAAAAGAACAAAATATTCCCAAGCAAAGTATGCTACCATGGGTCTGATTCATATGTATAGCATAAATAGCATTTCATTCCCAGAATAAAAAGATGGAACTGGTGGGCTATAAGGAACCAATGGAAACATACCTTGAAATCATTTATCTGTGTCTTTCAAACACCCCATGTTTTGAACTTGAGATGACTTTCTATATGTTTCTCTTTCTTCATTGCTCTTCATAAAATTTACCCATTACAATGTAAAGCTGATTTAAATAGCAGCACTAATGCTATAATAATGCAATAGAAAGAGTTCTTGTCTCATAGCCCTGGCTTAAATCTTGGTTCTCATATTTACAATATTCATATAGCAATTTCATTGACTCCAGTTATTATCATCTAAAATATAGAGGATGCTTGATAATTTTCTCTCAGTTTATTATGATTACTAAATAAGACACTGAATGCAAAAGGGTTTTGTTGTCCATATAACATCTTCAAAATAATATATTATTATATTTGGATCAATTTCTTTAGTAGCTCAGTAAAAACTCATTTCTTAAATTATTCAGATAATTATGTCATCTAACACCCCAACTTGATTTTTGTATGCCCTCAGCCCATATCAGAATAATTGAAAGTGAAATACAGAAGACATTAATTTTTTTTGTTGTTTGTTTACTTGCTTGATTATTTGTACTAGTCCTAGAGCTTGAACTCAAGGCCTGGGTACTGTCTGACCTTTTGTTTTCATTGTTGGCTCTCTTCTTTGACTCACAGCTCTACTTCCAGCCTTTTGTTGCTTATCCGAATCTCACAGACTTTCCTGCCCAGTCTGGCTTTAAAATGTGACCCTTTGTCTGAGTAACTAGGATTACAGATGTGAGCCTGCAATGCCCAACAACACCAACCATTTATAACAATCCTTAGTTGAACCAATATGTTGATATGCTCTAATTTTTTCAGCTGTATGAGACATCCACATTCAAAAGTAAAGCCTATTTTGTAAAATTTTAATTGCCAGAATTATCACACTTTTGATGTAAGTAAAGGTGAACATCTTCTTCAGGCTCAAGTCTAAAATGTGAAACACTGCACTATATGAACATCCGTGTTGGAAGCCAACGGACCTGTGATCTCACCTGCCTCAATCATGAGCTGCTACCTCTTTGCTTTTTTGGAGAGGGTATGAGCCTAGCCAAAGAAGGATGGATGGTTAGATTGATATCATAGTTAGAAAATCATTACAAATGAGAAGGCAAGTTCACCTTAGTCTTGACATAATGCAACAAGTTATGATTCATAATTGTATATACATATGCTTCATATTGGCTTAAGGAAATCAAGTCACTTTTGTAAGGCTCAATGAAAGGAGACATGGTTCAGGCAGAAAAGAGTTTATTGGAGGGAGAGCAAACTACCTGCCCACAGGAGACAGAGACATGCAGAGAGTGAGAAGAGAGGAGAAAAAGAGGAAGGGACTCATATTGAGCAGGATTATCTTGGAAAAGGAGGGAAGTTGGCCACAGCAGACACAGAAGTGATCTTAGAGCCTGGGTAACCTCTGTAGGAGGTGTCACTGGGGCAGGAGCAGTTTAGGAAGTGATCCCAAAGGAAGAGGAGATGACCTCAGATCCTGGGATTCTTTGCTCACTTACAGTCAGGTGATTGACAGTCAGCTGATTATTGGTTTTAAGCAGATGATTTCTAGTAAGGCTTGATAGTGTATTTCACAAGGAGGAAGTGGGGAGTGGGCTATTTTCCTGGGCAAGCCTAACAGGTTTTAGTTTCAATTTTTACAAAATTTGGCTATGTTTTTCTCAAACAGAAGCAATACCTACAGATTCATTTCAGTTACTCTCCACTAAAAGAATCAAGAATTAGCGAAACTTACGTTTCAGGTGAGACAAGAGCTTAAGAGGACACCTTAAAGGTGAGACTAGACAGTCTGAGCAGAATACTTCGGATCTCAACCCCTTTAACTATTACAGCAGCTCATAATACTAACCCTTGAGCTTGGAACATTCTTCCCAGAAGAAATTATGTTGGAATGTAGAATTTAGACATTTCTTACACTTTGCAAACAAAATGCATTATCAAAAACCTTGTGAATTATTAGCATCTAAATACTAGCTAGCCATTTGCTTTTTTGTTTTAATTGCTCCCATTTCTTGTCCTGACCTTAATGTTTCAGAGAAAAGAAGACATCCCACAAAAGAGAAAGAGAGAGATCTTTCATTTGTAAAGTGCAAAGCTTCAAAGGTCCTGTTTTGGCCAGTACATTTTTTCAAGGCCTTGGAATGCAGTTTCCAATGTGATCATACCCAGCTTCCCAGAATTTTTCTTTTATGCCTGGAGGATGCCACAAGAACAAGGGCAGCCTTGTTAACAAGTTTCAACCTCTCAAAAACAAGATAGGATTCGGATATAAATCATCATTGCAGTTCACAAAGCTATGTTCTCCACCCCACTGAAGGACTTAATTTACATCTAAAATGGTTAATACTGATCTGCACCAGAACTCCTAAGTGGAGGAATGCAGCTGCCATGTGCTTAGTGACTCTGAGGTTAGGGAAGAATGACATCACCAACTCTAAGCTTATTATCACGCTGACAGAGAGGCACCTTGTTTTTTCTTCTCTAGATAGAGCAAGGATTGTGCTCTGTGTCTTGTTTTTGTCCTCCCAAAGAATACCTTTCCCCCCTCCCTTCTTAGCAGCTGCACTATGAAGGGTTGAAAATGTCACTTCAACTAATGATGAATGATGCTTGCCCTCTGCATGGGTTACTTTGAATTTGATGCAATTCTAAATTAATATGAAAGATTCTAAATCAAAGGATTTTGGCTGTTATGAATTGCTTCAAGGATGGGTTTGTGTAATGCAGTCAGTAGCTTTTGTCTATGTGTGTGTGTGTGTGTGTGTGTGTTTTCCTGTTATTACCGCCCTTTGTGGGTGGGGTGGAAGCCAGGGTTTGTGCTCTATAAGCAAGGTAAAAAGACAACATTCTAACATTTTTATGCGCTTTCTCCTGTGAGATTAATATCTTTTCATACTTAGAAATATTGTCAGTAAGCAGAGCCAGTTTGTGAAAAAAAACATTCTCAAAAGGGCAACTGGCCCACATGTCTTTGTTGTTTCTATTTGAATATAATTAATTATGTAAAGCAATAGTTAGTGGAAGATTAACAATTAGTAGATCCTGTCAAGTAGTCACAGGGAAATTACTAACTAATTGAAGTACTGGTCTTCTATTGTGTCAAGAAGCAGTGCTGAGTGTGATTCTTTTCATCTTTTACTTTGTTGTTTTCACAGATCTCCTTTTTTTTTCTAGGATGTATGTTTCACAGTAGACTAATAAATAAATAACCCTTGTAATTTCATAACATGCAAAAAGGTCTGAAATAAAAACACCTGTTTTAATTAGCATTATTGTTTGTTCATTTTCTTTAAAAAAATGATAATCCTGATGCAGTTAGCTGACACTTTTAAAGCTTTGAATTTCCATCTGTATCTTATATTATGATGTTTTAGGACTGTCATGAGTTAATTATGTTAACTAGGGAAGCACTGTGTGCATTTACAATGAAAAACTTCAGCTTGAATAGACAGAAAAGCAGATGCTATCTTTCTTGTCAATTGCTTTGTTGTGGGCTGGCTTGCAACTTTTCATGTATTTCTGGATCTAAAGGGAAGTGTAAATCTCTATTTATTTTAAGTTTTACATAAGCTACACAGTTTCAGTATTCTGTTTTGGCTATATGTGTCTTGTGTATCTTTACACGTGTAGCTTTCCTGCCCCTAAATTCAGAAATCGGCAGTCAAATTATCTCTTCTCTAATTCTTAATTTGTTTTGTTGTGCCTAGACATTATGGAGATTAGTGCATCATGCAATTTAAGAAGAAGACAACTCCACTGGTTGGATCCTCATTCCTGTTAATTTTTCTGCCACCTTTTTGCTTTTGTACATCAACCTTTTCAGTGGTACAAAAAATTTGTGCAGCATCTGGGCACAACAAGGCATGTTAAGAATGGAGTAGGCACTCTAAGTAGGAATTGCCATGCTTTTGTGAGCTTAATGTTCCTTTAACATAGAGAGCAGCTGTGTTTATGTCAATAATTACACATTCAAATAAATGCATGTACATGTGTTTCTTTATGGGATTAGGGGTGTTAGGGATGGCCTCACATAAAAGATTTTTGTCTCTCCCATACCTACCCAGAAAGTTTCTACAAAATTCAAAACCAATTTAGTCCCTTTTAAGGGTCTGGAATATTATCTGGACAATTGGGCTTAAAGGTTTCAATAGACACAGCATTTGATAGATAAATTTAATTTTTTTTCTCCATTCATTCTCTACTCATTGCTCTGGTCAGTACCCAGAATCTGAATTACATGCATATTAGGAGTTAAGGCTCCTGAGCAAAAATGCTTCCAATTAGATCAGACCAAGGGGAAGTATCTGTTTCAGGACAACAAACACCCAAAGAAGCTGCAAGAAGGCCCTGATTGTTAATACCTAATCCTCAAATTAGCAATTGGTGCCTTCGGCAATAAACACACCCATTCACAAGAAAGTGAGAACTTGGAAAAGTAGATTGCCATAGACAGGATTTCTGAGATATGAAAGTCTCATTTGAGATTTAAGAAATTGGTAGTTCTATCCAACTACTGCTGCTTAATACTATGATTATGTGCAATTCAAAAATGAAACTAAAACAAAGGAGGGAAATAAAGAAATGGTAAAATAGTTTAGGCTAAGAATAAACAAGAATTAAACACACAGTTCTATTTTCCAAATCCTAAGTATACCAGGTTTGTGTCTAAGTCAGGTCAAATGTCAAGAGTAAATGGCAGGTTGTATGTGTAAACTAAAACCCTTGAGTAATAGAATTAGAGGATTCGTTCTTTAAAATATATGACAAAGGTGCAATCTATCTATCTATCTATCTATCTATCTATCTATCTATCTATCTATCTGAGAGAGGTTTATTTAAATGCCTTATCACACATTCAAATTAATGTATAGCTTTTCTACCACTTAAAAATAGCTCTGTTCATTAAAGGAAATGTAACCTACATTTTCCGAAAATCAAAACATAATGTTCTTGAGATTCTTTAATGCTTTTAATCAAGATACTTAGTTTGATGCTTCCTTCCTAAATGTTTGGACAAAGAAAGAGAGCTATAACCGGGCACCCTGGCTCATGCCTGTAATCCTAGCTACTCAGGAGGCTGAGATCTGAGGATCAAAGCTCAAAGTCAGCCAGGGCCCAAAAGGAACTGAGACTCTTATTTCCAATTAACCTCTAGAAAACGGGAAGTGGGGCTTGGCTCAAGAGTAGGGTGGTAGCCTTAAGCTGAAGATCTCAGGGACAGTGCCCAGACTGAGTTCAAGCTCCATGACCCACAAAAAAAAAACAAAACACATCTGACAATTAAGATATACTTGACAAACCAGTTGTAATATAATAGCAAAGTACTATATAAATTAAATATTTAGACATAGCTACTGGACATGGAAAATACAATCCATGTGTTTTATTCTTATTATTTTTATTTATGCTTTGATCCAAAAAACATCCATCTTACTAATTATTCACTACATTATATCAATTATAATATATCAATAACCTTGATTTAGGAGTAAGCTGTGTTCTTCAGCACACATAACTTGCATCGTGGACATGTAATTCTTCAGTATGTAGAAGACAGGTGCTATTCTGTTACCTTAGAAAATAAACTGACTGGTTTACATATTAACCATTGGAAATATGTTGTGTGTAGGAATCCATGTTGTTTGTCAGATACTTTTTTTTTTTTTGCCAGTCCCAGGCTTGAGCTTATGGCCTGAGCACTGTCCTTGGGTCTTCTCAAGGCTAGAACATTACCATTTGAGCCACAGCACCACTCCTGGCTTTTTTTTTCTATGTATGTGGTTTCAGAAATCAAACCCGGGTCTTTGTGCATGCTAGGCAAGCATTTGGCCATTAGGCCAAACTCCCTATCCCCGTTAGATACTTTTTATCATGACCTTGAACAGTTTGTTTATATAACTCATGTAAAGAATAGTTCTGCTTTCATTTTCATGAGCATTTGAATGATGGCTTTTCTGTTTTTGCTTTTGATATTTCTATATGACTGTTTCTACAATTGGATTGGGTAGCACTGCAAAATAGTTTAGAAATTAGTACTCTTAGTGCTGACAACAGATTCCCTTATATTCAGTGATTGACTCCACTCCTGATACTCTCACTTAAAAACTGTTTAAAATAACAAGTATCTTGCTTGGTTTCAATGAAGGCTAAAAATATTTGGTGTGTAAAGTGTAGCCACAGTGACTTTAATAAGATTTGTATTAATGTTTTTTGTTATTATTTATGTTGTAGTCATTATTATTATTGTTATTTTTGACTTTTACCTCTAGGCTAGTTCTCATATTTATCTATCTGATCCTTCACCCTTTAGTAAGTTCCATATTCAATTTTCCAAATATGTACACAAACGTGTTATTAACATCCCCATACCAAACTCATTGTCTTCATGCCATAAATTGTAAAGGTTAAAAACTCTAGTCAATTTTTCACAAGTATTCTGTGTAATATAAATGCACTACCAGTATATAATCTTTCTGTTTAAATCATATTTTTACCTTATTCATTCTTCCTTTTCCATTCCTACTTTCAAATTTTGGTCTCATTCTCAAACTCTTTGCATCCCTACATACTTAGTTACATCCTATAGTTAGCCATGGGCTTGAACTCAGTGCCTGTTCACTGTCCCTTAGCTCTTTCAATCAAGGCTAGCTCTCTATCACTTTGAGCCAAAGGGTCACTTCTGGCTTTCTGGTTGTTAATTGGTAAGAATCTCTGGAATTTTCCTGCCCATGCAGGCTTTGAACTATGATCCTCAAATCTCAGCCTCCTATGTAACCAGAATTACAGGCTTGAACCATGAGTACCTAGCCTAGGAAATCTTCAATGACTAGAAACTGAATCAAGATGCCAGTAACACTTTACAAGGGTTTCTGTCTCTGTCATCACTTGACAGAATCCTAAAGCACAAACCGAAGTCAAGAAGGGACTAAGCATACCTTTGAATAGTGGCCTTAGTCCTATCACAGGGTGGAACACTTGTGTCTTAATCATGTCTCAAGTAACCTATGTCCTTACATTATTACATAACTTAAATTTGAATAGGAATTTTGTAGGGGGCAAACATCGAAGCCTTAGCATATTTAGAGCCAGATTTCCTGGACATGTGGAGCAGAACCTGAGAAGTGATGAACTGTTGTTTATTTTCTAGTTCATGTCTTCAATATAACAATACCAACAGGAATAAAATGATGTATGAGTGGGGTTTGTACACCCAACTCTTCAAGTTTATAAAATTCCTTAGAGGCAAAGACTACATGTTTGTGAATCCCCCAAAACACAAGTGTAACTGTAGCATTTCATAGAAATCCACTTAGAAGCATGTTAATTTAATTGAGATTGAGGGAAGATTGTAAAGGGATCATCACAAGTAAAATCTTCCAAACAATAAGCAAGACATCTATTCTTTCCTTTTATCCTAATGATGAATTAAAATGAGGTCAGTTATTAATATTACATTGGAAAAAGGTTTGCCTTCTTTGAGTTTTCTAAACTATGATGAAAATGATTTCAAATTGGAAGATTATAAGGAATAAATTAATCTTATTAGTAAGCAAATTTTTAAAAAAGCAAATGACACAGTTAATGGTAGATATGACCTGTTAGCAGTATTTATACTTTTATGGTTTCCTTTTCTCACAATCAGCATGTGGAGTCTAGCATAATCCAATTAATTCTAATTCCCTTTTGTAGAGTCAGTAAAGTAGTGCATGATACTAAAACACTATTGAAGTCTTATCTCAAGTCAGATAATCCAAATGGATTCTCAATTTCAAACTACCAGCAGGTCTTTATAAACTTCTGGAAAAATAGGGTATTTTTATTTCCCTGAACTTACTATAAAAGTGATACAATAATTAATCTCTGAACTCTAATCCTTTGTGCATATTAACCACTAGTTTTTAGACTTCTTTCTCAGCTATATAAGGAGTGTAGCAACATACTTCTATTACTGTCTTTTACTTTCTGACTTTGACCATTTTTTTCAAAATCAAATATGAAGTATTTACACACTAAGGTCTCTCAACTGAGCTTTTCATTCACTGTGTTTTTCTGAACACTCTACTCCTCTTGCACACACTCACTGTGACCTATTCTATACATTACTTCAAAAACACCTCCTTAGAATACCCTTGCCCTGTTTTGCATCATATATTATACTTCATTTATCAGGTTTCTGACTTCCTCCTGCTTCCCTTTCCATACTCATATCCCAGCACACTCAGTCTATATTTCTTCATATTCTTAACAACTTGTGACTTTTCAAATGCATTATGTTCTTCTGTCCTTGGCATAATCGCTACATCTACTTGAATTACTCTCTATACATCGCTTTTCCTTCTCTCTCCTACTCACTGCCCTACCTTAATCCACCTGCCTGCTCATCATCATTTAGGATTGTTATAAAGCCATGACTTGTCTGTAAAGGCTCCTCTGACAACCACTCAGACACAGCTGGATACTCATCTCCTATGTTTCCACGGCAAAAAGCTACAAGGTTAATCATTTACAAAGTCATTATTTGTCTTAATTTCCTATATGCTGAAGGAGACTCGAAGGTACATATCGTATTTGATGGACAATATATGTGTTACATACCTTGAGTTTAAATATTTGAGAGATTAATAGTAAGTTTATTTAAAAAGCCTACTTATTTCTTCATCAGTAAGTGGGGTAATAAGAAAATATGAATATAAGACACAAAAATTAGAGTTTGTGCATGGGCTTATATCTGTTACATCATTTGGCTTATTAAATAATCTCTAGTATTTAAGGAGATTAAAATGTAATAAGAGATTAATTGTGGATATATCCCAAATAGAAAAAGGAAGTACATCAAGAACTAAGCACTAGGCTAAACTCTGGGCATATAAAAATCAGTATGAATAATTTTTTTGGTCCTAGTACTTGAACTCTGGGCCTGGGCACTGTCCATGAGCTCTTGAGCTCAGAGCTAGTGCATCTCGCACTTGAGCCACAGCACCACTTCCAGATTTCTGGTGGTTAATTAGAGATGAGTCTTACTGACTCTCATGTCTGTGCTGGCTTTAAACCTCAAACCTCAGATCCTAGCTAGGATTACAGGCATGAACCATTGGCACCCGGTATGAACACCTCTTTTACAGAGATATTTTGGTTAAATCACTGCAGTCAATTTAATTCATTGCACATGAAGAATTATATAATTATTATGACAGGATCAGAAATATAGCAAGTAAATATCAAAATAAAACTCAAGGTAGGCAGAATCAGATTAGCAACAGTGACATGTAAGTAGTTTCACAGCTACAGGTAAAGACCCAGGATTTATAGCCACACATTTTTTTAGACTGAAAGAAAAGAACACCTGGTTGCTGAAGCCTACATCTTCTTGTATTTGCCACCCTAACTTCCTCCATTGACTTTCCAAAGCTTTCTTACAACAAGAATGTGCATGGTAAGATTTGTTTAAGTTTTATCCCTGGTTTGCTGTGAGAGAAGTTCATTTATGTCATCACTATCTGGGCTACTTAGAAAGCCTTTCAGAATTGGAAAAGCCAATTCCTCATCATCATGATATTTATTTAGAAAGAATTTATGAGTAGCGAATTGTGGGTACCTTTGTATTAATGAAGTAAATATAACATTTAAAGGGGTAGTTTCTTCCTCAGACAGCTCAATCATAACAGTCACATTAAAGATAATTTGAGAATTGCTGTAACATACAGAAGTTAAATATTACTTTTTGATTTCTTTTAATCTCCATTTTTGTCTTTATAATTACCCTCTCATCAATACTTTTTGAACCTTGCAGGATAGCTAAAACTTAATAGGTGTTCATAGATTGTTAGTTGTTACTTTAATAAAGTGCATTAATTTGATTAATAGTTTCATTTGATTTATACTTTTAACTGTAGTGCTTACATTGACATATAATGATATAATTCCACTTACTCATTTCATTTCCAGCACACTAATTTTTTAACCTAGTTTCTATTTTTTTATTTCATAAGACTATAAACAATACTTGTTAGTGGATCTTAATCTAGTTTTATCATAATTATTATATCTACACTGAACATTCATTGTATACAGGCTTTAATAACTTTTCACTTTAGTAGCAGTTCAGTTTCTCATACAAATTTCTTTTGGTTTTAATAAGAATATGGGCTTATTAATCTAAGACTCCATCTACTTCACATTTTATTCCTTATATACTTTTCAAATATATGTTGAAAAGTTTATATTATCTATAGGTATTTGAGAACAGTATCAGGGATTTAAAAATCTTGTGATGGCTATATAAATAAATGTGGTAATAATAAGTGATTTGTCATTATCGATCAAAATTTAAACAAACCAATTTCAGTCCAGAAATTCCATCCTTAAGAATTGGTTATTCTCAGATATCTGCATACCACATAATTCTAAAAATGAAAAAGACAGAAATCCTGTAAATTACTTGTGTAAATAACATTTCTAAAGTTACAGAAAATGGGGAAATAAAAGACCCCTTATCTATACCTTATGTAGAAAGTTGCCATTAAGCCTTTAAACAGGCAGGTAGACTCAAGGTGAAAAAAAGTTTCTAACATGTTACTTTTTTTTTCTTTTTCTTTTTTCTTTTTTTTTTAAACTGCATTTTATTGTTGGGGTGATGTATAGAGGAGTTACAGTTGCATTCATTATTTCTTGAACATTGATGCCTCTTCCCATGTTTTTTCCCACTTTCCCTCCCCCACCACCTCCCAGTCATCTTATTTTTCCCCTTCCCTTCTCTACTTCAAATAAATGTATAATAATATACCAGTTACCAAAGTCAGATATAGTAACAACATGAGATAAACCATAAGGGAGAAAAATGAAAAAGAAATAACTTCACATAGTACATTAAGAACAACAAATGACAAAGATAAACCTCTTATTTTTATATTCTGGAGTTTATTTTGCTTAGCCTCATCCTATATGGTCCTGTGAACATAACTTTTGAGCTGTTGTGATCCTCTGCTAGGAAAATCCTTTATACTAATGATTACAAATGAGGGAAATCATGCTGTCTATGTTTCTTTGTGTCTGACTTCACTTAATATGATTTTTTATAAGTCTTTCCATTTTCTGTGTCATTCTTCCTGATGGCAACACAGAATTCCATTGTGTATAAACACCACATCTTGATCTACTGAGGGCCCTTAGGGTAGGTTTTATTTCATAGCCATAGTAAATAATGTTGCACTGAACATCATTGTGCTAGTAGCTTTAGTATGTCCTTGTTTTCTGGACATTTAGGAGTGAAATTCCTGGGTCATAGGGGGAGCTCTGTTCAGTCTTTTGAGGAATCCCCATCCTACTTTCCAGAGTGATTGAACAAGTTTACACTCCCACCAACAGTGTAGCAGCATTCCCTTCTGCCAACATCCCCACAGGACATTCAAACTGGAGTGAGGTGGCGTCCCTAGGTTGTTTTGATTTGCATTTCTTTTATGGCCAGAGATGTGTCTATTGGCCATTCTTATTTCCTCTTCAGAAAAGTCTTTCTTAAAGTCTTTCTTTTAATGAGATGGTTGTTTCTTTGAAGGTTTTTTTTGAGTGATTCAAGCTGTATGTATATTTAAATATGAGGTCCTTGTCTCTTGTATGACTAGTGAAGATCTTTTCCCATACTGTGGGCTTTCTATTTAACTTGCTAGCTATGTCCATTGTCATACAGAAGCTCTACAGTTTAATGTAGTCCCATTTGTCCAAAATTTCTTTAAGTAGTTGTATTTCTAGGCCTTTATTAAGAAATTTTCAACCTGTGCCAAGGAGCCCTAGTGCATCTCCTGTTCTTTCCTGTAAACTTTTCAGGTAATTTTTTTTCTTTTATCTTTTTTTTTTTGGTCAGTCATGGAGCTTGAACTTTGGAACTGGGCACTGTCCCTGAGCTCTTCACCACCCTACCCCTAGAGCCACAGTAATACTACTGGTTTTCCAGTGGTTAATTAGAGATAAGAGTCTCTTTCTTTAGTGCCCGGGCTGGCTTTGAACCGAAATTCTCAGATCTCAGCCTTCTGAGTAGCTACAATTACAGGCATGAGCCACCAGGCCCAGGTACTTTTTTTCTTTCCAAAACTTTATTTGCTTTATTGAGCCTTAGGTAATCAAGGTAAAATTTTGATAAGAAAACATGTGTGTAATTCTCCAGGGAAATTCTCCATGAAAAAAAAATAGCTTTTTTCTTCTTGACTTCCCCTCTATAGTTTATGTTCTGCTAATGTTTTTAATTACAAAATCCAAAACAATATTTTCTCATATTACATACTCCTATTAACTGATTTACAGTGTTATCCTTTGTATAGATACAAAATTAAGGTAATAAATTTATTGTGTGGTTTCAAAATGAAATAAAATACATAGTGACGTGGGCATTTGTTTTAACTATATTGCCACACTTGCAAAACATAAATCTCCTAATTTGTAGAGCATATCTAGCACATCTTCTAGACCCCTAGCAGTTCTTATGATGTGATGTAGAATATTTGTTTGTCCTTACAAATTAAACTAATCTGAGTACAGTCAGTATATACTCAACAATTTCTAGAAATCTTTTTGATTGTCTTTAATGACAATTAACAAAACTAAGTACTTTGAATATGAAGGACATGCTAGGCCTTAATCTGTCACCTTGGTTTACCTTTATTCTTCTATTTTCCTGTACTACTTTTACACAGACCTCTATATTAGCAAAAAGCTAAGTCCCTACCCAGCTCAATGCTCGCATTTCTAACCTAAATATATGAAATGGAAAAGTAAGAGCTAGACATCATCTTAGATTCTTGAAACATTTGCCAAATCACACAATGTGATTTGCAATAACTTTTCTTATAATTAAAGGAAAATCCTATACTAGATCCTTGTTATATAGTCCCTCACTTTGTTTTCACATAGAAGTAGAGTTTTTCATTTGACAAATTATTAAGTGATTGAGAAAGCCATAAGATTAAATAATGTCTACCTATGTGTATATACATACAGTCCACATATTTTCTATATATGGAATTTTTAGGATTTGGATTTATCTCCTACATATTACTGTGAAATACATTTTGGTCTGACCCTGTGTATGATCTTCAAAAATGTAGCATAACTGGGACAGAACAAATAGAAATTCTGTAGCTAAGAGTCAAGTTGAAGCAAACATTCAAAACTGACTGTTGAAATTTAATCCTCCGGATTCTCTGCCCTTTGGAACTATGCAATACATGAAATCATCCATGGAATTCAAGCAAAATCAGAATCTTTTTGGAGAAGATAGAAAATGAACCATTGTGTACAGTGTCTAGAGAGTACAAAAAGCCTTTTTGAACTAAATGGAAATAAGAGCAATGTTGGAAGCTCTGAATAAGAAAAAAAATTGAAGAAATACATATTGGTACCATGGAATAAATCAGGTTCTTTTTTAACAATCCTGACTTAAAAATCAGTTCATTTTTTTCTGGTATTATTAGAATCTGGACAGTGCTTAAAGAAAATATCTACAAGCTAGATAGAAGCATTACAGCAATAACATTGTTTATAAGGTAGCATTATGCATAAGGCTATGGTGATGGGAGGATGTTTTATGTTACAACATTATAAATTTAAAATGTACAAAATGATTACACAATTGTTATACTTTCCATCAGTGGTGCTTATTTCACAAGTTTCAGTAGTATCTATTTATTAAGATATCAATCACATCTAAACGAAAATCATAAGAAAAAATAAAACTCAATTCCTGTATAGGGAGAAGTGGAACATGGTTTCCCCTTCATCAACTTATATTTCTTATTAGTCTGAGACGTAGTTTACTTGGCCTAGGATTTTCAAATATATACATGCAATATGAAGCATGTAAAAACAAGCCAATATGTCAGGCCCAAATTCCATTGACTATTATGAAACAAAACCTTCTATTCTTTTTTATCTTTTAAGTTTTAATATCATAGAACATTTCTGATATTTCTTTGCTTCCTTCCTCCTTCCTGCTTAAGGAAGGCCACACAAAAATGGGTATTCTCAATCAAGTAGCACCTATTCTATTGTATATCTAACCATGTCATCACAAAGCAACCATTTTCAAACATTAGCTTCTTCTAGAATCTTCCTGGAGGTTATTTGAAACTTTGTTCCTCCCTCTGCTTACATAAATGCCATGGTCATAGATAGCTGGCTTAGCTGACACAAAGTTTTTTTGTATCTGCACTAGGAGTAGTTAATTATATTGTTTTGTGTGGTAATATAGTGCATGATTCATAAGCCACAACGCTACTTCTGATTTTCTGATGGCTCATTGGAGAACAGAATCTCACAAACTTTAGTGGCTTTGAGCCATGATCTTCAGATCTCAGCCTCCTCATTTGCTAGAATTACGGGTGTGAGCCACCAGTGCCCGGCTTATCTTTCATATAGTTAGAGTAAAATATTTAAAATAGGTTGAGCCTAAACAAAGCAGACAGTGTTGAACTCCAGCTTCAAATGTGTTCTCTGAACGGAAAGTGATTGCTTTATTTACCTGTATTTCTCTGAATAGATTGATCTGCTGCTTCCCATGTTAACAAGCATGACACTGTGCTTATGTTGAGGAAATTCTTAGCTAGAATCCAGAAACATATCATTGTCTTTATTTGTTCCAAAGCTTCGGAGTTTGTGATAGTCAGTTTGGGCTGCCTAACAAAATACCACGGACTATGGCAGTTAAGCAACAGAAATGCAGTTCCTCACAGCTCTGAAGGCTGAAAGTCTGAGTTGAGAAAAATAGCTGGTTGATGTCTTCTAACGATTTTCTCTTTGGCTTTTAGACAACGTGTTCCTCTGTCTTCTTATAGTCTACCAAGAGTGTGTCCCAATTGCTAGTTGTAAGTAAACCAGTCCTGGATTGGGACCCACATGAACTTGTTTTAACTTCATTACCTTTTCAAAGGCTTTATTTCCAAATAATCCCATGATACTAGAATTTGTGGGTTGAGCTAGGAGGACAAAATACAGCCAGAACAGGCATCACACACATATACCCCCTTAAAAAAAAAAAAATCTTGTTCTATTCCTGGGGCTTGAACTTGGGGCCTGGGCACTGTCCCAGAGCTTCTTTTGCTCAAGGCTAGCACTTTACCAGCTGAGTCACAGCACCACTTCCACCTTTTTCTGCTTGTGTGGTACTGAGGAATGGAATCCAGGTTTTCAGGCCCTGAATTAGCAAACACTCTACCACTAAGCCACAGTTCCAGCCTCTCTTTTTTTTTCTTTTTTAATCTTTCTGCTTTTCCTTATATTAGCAAACTATAATTTCTGAGGTAAGAAGGTATAAAATGTCAACATTTTTCTCAGTACTCTATGTGTGTGTGTTGTTTCAATCACCATTCTCAGATCTCAGCCTCTGGAGCAGCTATGATAACAGGTATTGAGTGCCCAGCTGATAAATACTCACTTTAATAATGTGTTTTGTGTACCTAGTGAAGCCTTCTCTGAAGAATAAAAGCAGCCATAGTACCACTAGCATTAGAAAGCTGTCCAGTTTCTGTTTAATGCATCTTTCTTTCTTTTTTCTTTCTTCCTTTCTTTTTCCTTTCTTTTTTTTTAAATTCCTTGAAATTCTTTTTATTTTTATTTATTTATTTATTTATTTATTTATTTATTTATTTTTTGCCAGTCCTGGGCTTGAGCTCAGGGCCTGAGCACTGTCCTTGGACTTTCTCAAGGCTAGTGCTCTACCACTTGAGCCTCAGCACCATTGCTGGCTTTTTTCTATGTATGTGGTACCGAGGAATCGAACCTGGGTCTTCATGCATGCTAGGCAAGCATTTTAACCACTAGGGCAAACTCCCGGCCCCTCTTTTTCCTTTCTTTCTTCCTTTCTTTCTTTCTTTTGCAGTACTGGGGCTTGAACTCAGATCTAAGCACTGTCCTTGAATTTTCTCAAGGATAGCACTCTACCACTTGAACCACAGCATCTAGCTTTTTCTGTGTATGTGGTTTGGGGGAATTGAATCCAGGGTTTTGTGCATGCTAGGCAAAGACTCTAGCACTAGGCCACACTCCTAGCCCTATCCACCCATGTTTCTTTTACAAAAAATTAAGTAAACAAATTAACTGGCCAACTTTTCCAAGGCCCCAACCTCAATGAGGCCTGGTAGTTACAGTATAAGTGCTACAGATCGCATAGAACAGTGTTGATTACAAAGGGTTTATATAACCAGGTTTAAGAATCTACCAGAAATCAGACTGAACATTCACGAAACCAGCAACACAAGAAAGTTGGAGTGGGTGGCATGCTTCTAGCAACTTTCTTTTGCACTAAACACCAGCTATATCCTTACAGATAAATAGTTTCATTTTATCTACTTTAATATCTAATCTTCCAATTTGAGTTTATAGCCAAACATATTATTATTTTTTTAGACTGATAGCCCCTGTGCTATCTTTCCTTCATCAAGAGACTTTCATGTTGTACTAGTGGATTTAGTATGTCCTTGTTTCTGGATGGTTGGGTAAATGCCAAGTAGTGGAATTGCTGGGTCATAGGGGAGTTCTATGTTTAGCCTTTTGAGGCACTGCCACACTGCTTTCCATAGTGGTTGAATGAGTTTGCACTCCCACCAACAGTGTAGTAGTGATCCCTCCTGGCCACATCCCCTCCAGCATCTGTTGTTATTCATTTTCCTGATCCTGGCCATTCTAACTGGAGTGAGGTGGAATCTTAGAGTTGTTTTGATATGCATTTCTTTTATGACCAGAGATGTTGAGCATTTCTTCATGTGTCTATAGGCCATTTTTGTTTCTTCTTCAGAGAAGACTCTCTTTAAGTCTTTGGCCCATTTTTTAATGGGATGGTTGTTACTTTGGAGGTTAGTTTTGGAGTGATTTAATTTTTTGATTTGTTGATATATTTTAGATATGAGGCCTTTGTCCGTTGTTTGGTTGGTGAAGATCTTCTCCCACTCTGTAGGCTTTCTGATTAGTTTACTAGCTATGTCCTTTGCCATACAAAAGCTCTGCAGTTTAATGCAGTCCCACTTATCCAGCCTTTCTTTGATTTGTTGTGATTCTTGGTCCTTATTGAGTAAGTTTCGACCTGTGCCAAGGAGGCCTAGTGTATCTCCTATTCCTTCCTGTAAAGTTTTCAGTGTGTCAGCTTTTACCTCCAGGTCTTTGATCCATTTGGAGTTAATTCTAGTGCAAGGTGACAAAGAAGGATCCAGCTTTAGTTTTCTACAGGTGCTTAACCAGTTCTGCCAGCACAACTTGTTGAAGAGGCTATCTTTCTTCCATTCTATTTTTTTGGCTCCCTTGTCAAATATTAGGTGGCCATAGGTCTGTGGTTTAATATCTGGGTCCTCAGTTCTATTCCATTGGTCTTCAGGCCTGTTCCTGTGCCAGTACCAAGCTGTTTTGAGAATTATAGCTCTGTAATAGAGTCTAAAATTTGGAATTGAAATTCCTCCAGCGCTGTTCTTTCTGCTAAGAAGTGTTTTTGCTATACGGGGTCTTTTATTATTCCATATGAAATTTTGGATTGCCTCTTCTATTTCTTTAAAGAATGACATTGGGATATTGATGGGTATTGCATTGAATTTGTAGATAGCTCTTGGCAAGATTGTCATTTTCACAATGTTGATTCTTCCAATCCAGGAGCATGGGAGGTTTTTCCATTTCCTTAGTTCTGCTTTAATTTCCTTTTTTAGGGTTTTAAAGTTTTTATCAAAAAGGTCCTTTACATTCTTAGTTAAGCTAATTCCTAGGTACTTTATTTTCTTTGAGGCTATTCATTGCAGCACTATTCACCATAGCAAAGATATGGAACCAACCTAGATGTCCCTCAGTTGATGAGCGGATCAACAAGTTGTGGTATTTGTACACAATGGAATTCTATGCCGCTGTCAGAAAGAATGACATCGCCCCATTTGTTAGGAAATGGAAAGACTTAGAAAAAATCATATTAAGTGAAGTAAGCCAGACTCAAAGGAACTTAGGCTCAATGGTTTCCCTCATTCGTCATAATCAGTAGAAACCTTGGGCTCTACTAGCAGAGATCTGCAATAGAGCAAAATCTTGATACATAAGGCCATATAATGTGAAGCTAATTAAAAGGACCTCCAGGATATTGAAACAAAAGCCATATAATGAATGATTGTTGTCCTTAATGTACTATGTTGTCTCTCATCTCCTTTGCTGTCCCTTGGTTATCTCATATTGGTATAGTATCTCACTTTGTTATCTGATATATTGAATTTATTTGTATTTGGATATTTGAAATTTGATAGGGAAGGGGGGAAAACCAAGACGGGTGGGGGGTGTGGGGGGGAGGGAAATGGGTACCAAGACATGTGAAAGGGTATCAATGTATGTGAATTAATGTACCTTCTATCTGGCAAATATCATGTAACCCTTTTACTAATTACAATAAAAAAAAAGAGACTTTCATGTACCAGCAAGCCTTTTAGATAAGGGTCCCAAATGGTAATTTGCATGGGGAGCAGATCGACATCCTTTATAAGAAGTTTGCAATGTAGTAGTACTGTATTAATGAAATTAGAGCTATTCTTTTTTTTTTTTTTTTCCCAGTCGTGGGCTTGAGCTCAGGGCCTGATCACTGTCCTTGGACTTTTCTAAAGGTTAGAGCTCTACCACTTGAGCCTCAGCACCATTTCTGCCTTTTTTCTATGTATGTGGTACCAAGGAATCAAACCCGGGTCTTTGTGCATGCTAGGCAAGCACTCTACCACTAGGCCAAACTCCCGGCCTGAAATCAGAGCTATTCTTTACATATCTTGGGAAAGCTAATGTGTCTGATCTTCTTTCTTTTAAAATATAGTAAAATAATCATTGAAATGAGGCTTTAAAAATAATTCCAACACAATGGAATTCTATGCTGCTGTCAGAAAGAACGATATCACCCAATTTGTAAGGAAATGGAAAAACTTAGAAAAAATCATATTAAGTGAAGTAAGCCAGACTCAAATGGTTTCTCTCATTTGTCATAATCAGTAGAAAACTTGGGCTCTCCTAGCAGAGATTTACAATAGAACAAAACCTAGAAGGCCATATAGGATGACACTAAATGAAAGGATCTCCAGGATATAAAAACAAAAGCCATATAATGAGTGATTGTTGTCCTTAATGTACTATGTTATCTCTCATCTCTTTTGCTGTCCCTTGGTTATTTCATATTGTTATACTATTTCACCTGGTTATCTGATATGTTTTATATGTGAGTATTTGGTTATTTGAAATAGGATAGGGAAGGGGGAAAAACAAGATGAGGAGCAGGGATGGGGGGAGGGAAATGGGGACCAAGACATGAGAAAGGTTATCAATGTTTGTGAAGTAATGCACATTCTATCTGGTGAATGTAATGTAACCCTTCTATTAATTACAATAAAAATATATGGAAAAGAAAAAAATAATTACAAGTTAAGAGAGCACTCAATTTTCAATACATAAAGAATTTTCTATTTTCTCTTGTGTTAGCATTTTGTTTTAAATACTTTGAATTATCCACAGGCACACTTCAACCAATACCAAGTTGAAGCAAGGTGATCTAGTTAACATCATTCCTCACATTGCAAATTCTGGACATGCCTATCTGTATGGGCAGAAATTATAAGTTATATAAATTGAATGCAGATTTTTTTCATTATCAATTTATATACACAGCTAAGCTTCATATTAATGAGTAATTACTAAAATTGGAGTCGGTTTATATGTAACATACATAGCCTCAATAGAACATTTAGAAATAAAATAGAGAAGTCCCAAACTTTAATGTAAGAATCAATCGAGTACTGTTTATTTTCCTTTTCATTTCTTCTTCTTCCATCCAAGATTTTGTGTGAATATTGGTTTCAGATACAGAGGGAATGTGCTGGTTCCTTATTCTGGTTTCATCAATTATTGTCCATGGAAAAGTTACTTAATCTGACAATATCTAATATTTTATACCTGTAAAGTAGATATTGTAATAGCAATGGTATCTACCTAAGAATCTTACTAAAGTAATTAAATTATATAATAAATGCAAAATGTATATCCTCATTCTCAATACAATTAAGCACTATAATTGCAAGTTAATGCTTCTGTGGCAAAGTACCCCAGATATAGTTTCATGAATTTTTTTCTGGAAAATGGTTTTAATTCTGTCAATAATTAACAATAAATAAATCAAATTCACATATCAAGAAAAATCTATTTTACTCATGCCTTTCATTCAAGAATTGATTTTAAGAATTATTCTCTTCCACTTGTATTGTTAGGCAAAATAACTTTCCCACTAAGTTTAAGAAATATTTTAGATGATTTCAATTGTTCAGAGGCAATGAGAAATAACTTTTAAATTGAAATTGGACTTATTTTTAGCTAACAAAGAAAAGTAAATCTCAGTGTATATATGTATAATTTTTCTGGATCCTTATCCACTCAAGGTAGACTTTATAAATCAATATTTATTGAGCAATTGCTTACATCTCAACAGATTCCATTTCAATAGTTCCCAAATAGGAGCAATTGTATAGTACCAGAAGATACTTGGAAGTATCTGGAATCATATGACCAATGGTCCTTCAATGCACAAGACATCCCTCACTAATAAAGAACTATCCATCATAAAATATCAGTAACGTGTCAATATCGTTTTCTTGGACAAGGAAAAGTACAAGATATCATTTCTGCTAATAACATATTCATAAGTGCTTATCAGCCAGGTGTGGTGGGGTTAGCCTATAATTCTAGTTATTCAGAACAATCTGAGTCTGGCATTGGGGAAAAAAAACCTGCACGATTATGACTGTTGTCTTTAATGTACTATGTTATCTCTCATCATTTTTGCCATCCCTTGGTTATCTCATATTGTTACAATATTTCACCTTGTTATCTGATATATTTTATATGTGCTTAATTGGTTATTTGAAATTGGATAGGGTAGGGGGTAAATCAAGATAAGCAGGGGGAGGGGAGAGGAAATGGGACCATGTCATGAGAAAGAGTATCAATGCTTGTGAAGTTATGCACCTTCTATCTGGTGAATATAATGTAACCCTTCTATTAATCACAATAAAAAATTATTTAAAAAAACAACCTAAAGCAAAATAAGGGGTAGCAGCATGGCTTGGTTGTATGGTATCTACCTAGCAAGTGCAAGGCCTTTAGTTCAAACACCAGTGCTGCAAAAAATAATGTTCATTAAGTAATGCAAAAATATTTGCATTGATGCCCACTAACACTGCGATAGAGTTGTTTCATTCTTCTTTAGCAATGACTGGCTTTGCAAAACAATGTGCACATATTATTTGGATATAATTATGTGTTTAAATATACCTCATTTGTCTTTAAAATGCCATTATAACTTCTGGGTTACAAAGGATATTAATTCTGTCCATAAAAAGTTAATACAAAAATAAGCTATCAAATTCATAACAATAATTCCAACCCCTGTGATATTGTTATTTCTTGAAGGGTTTTTTTGTTGTTTAAATGAAGATTTCATGGGTAACTATTGAGGGAATGCTGACTTCACTGACATGAGTTCATATTGGTGATAAGATATAAGACATATTACATGGATATAATCAAGTGATATTTACTGACTGGGAACCTTTCTTTTATATACATTGAAATGTTCCATGTTCATCTCCTGGAATTAGCTAGTTATATATGAGAAAATAACCAATATTAATGGCATTTTCCTCTGGTTAAGAAGTTAACAGTTGTGTTGTTGGATTCTCATCTCTTTTTGCACACAGGAACATTTTCCTTCATCATTTTCTAACCTATATATCAAAATGGCATTTTATGTTGGACTTTTCTCCTAAATTTTTTGATAGCAATGTGTGTGTGTGTGTGTGTGTGTGTACATATGCACGCATGAACGATTGAATGTATATGTGTGTTTAGGTTTCCACTTAACGTTCAGTGCCAAAGCTACAGTACTTATACATTTTCTAAATGTGTTTTAAGCAATAAGTTGTACAACATTTTTAGAACATGTGTTAAGCTATTTCTCTAAGAATGAAGCTCTTAACAAAACATAAGCACTCTGCATGAGATCTTAGCAGCAAAGTGCTTAAAAGATAAAGTAAGAATTGGTACCATGGGAAGAACACCAGCTGTAGAGCGCACAGGTCCATTATGAGAAGTATGGTAGTGGGTAGGGAGAAAATGATTTAATCAGGAGTAAAACCAATTTTATTATAAGGGCACGCAGGGGGTGTGGCACCATAGTGAGAGGGACATTTCAAAATATCTGACAGATTTCAACAATGTGAAAACCCTGTTCTTTAAAGTGACAGTAAACCCCATCAGGTCTCCCTTTTTGATGCTATTGTTAACAGTTGACTGTTTAAAGCTGGCCTGCTAAGATGCTGTCGGCCTATTTCTATAGTGGCTAGCCAAATAAAAGACTAATTGTTGAAATACAATCAATCAAAAATGATTGCAGGGCAGAAAGAGGGTCTCCTCTGCTGATTTTGTTGTGGATCATATTATTGTGTTATGACTGAGGTAGGAATGAGGATTGAAAGGGAAGAAGAAAATAGCTCATCTGAAATAAACAAATCCACCTCATTCCCTCCCCCACCTTATTTTTTCCCTCAAAACATGCTACTGTGAAGGAACATCACTTACCAGCCTTGGAAATAAGAGTACATTAGGGGAAAAAATAAGGTTTGATAGTAATTTGGGCTAATATTTTTAAAGGATATGAATACTATTAGCAAAACAGTTCATGCAGAGAATCCCTACAGTGACAGTTCTCAGCTTTTCTTACATTTTTGGTGCAAAATAATCCTAAGCATTCATAAAACTAACACCAAGAGAGCATGTAGTTGTTATCTTAAGACATTGGTAACAAAACAAAATTCAACATGACCAAAAGACCTGTTAAATGCTCATCAGACTTCTCTGTTTTTAGGTTTCATCCCAGACTACCTCAAATGATTAGCTATTGTTTTCTTTAAGCCCACAATCCAAAATCTATTCCATGTTGCTCATTGAAAAATATAAATCCTATGGATCAATAGCAAGGCCTGTGTGTCATGTTTCCTATTAATTGTATGTAAAGATGTCACTTTTAGATACAAATGCATCCATTTCTTGTGTGAGAAAGATTCCAGACTTCCATATTAAGGGTGAAAAGGTAGATGGTAATTGCCTAGCAGACTTTATTTCTATTAAATCTTCCTTTTTGGCAATTATCATCTTTAGTATTTCAGTGTTTCAGTTCAGTCAGGGTACCCAAGCTAACAGTTTTGGTTTGTAAAGAGTTGGGAAGCACTTGTGGGTTTGTCTTCAGTGAACTATCATTTTTTTGACAGCTTTGCATAGCCTATCATAGGCCAACAGGGGTCTGTCTAATATTGTTTCTGGGCACATTTTCCTCACTGTGATGAAAACTAAAAGAACAAAACAAAAAAAGAGATTTTTGAGTCAGTAAGAAAGAATTAATATCCTTTTTTGCTCAGTATTCCATTCCTTACTGACGTTATATTCAGGCAAAAAAAAGAAAAAAGAAAAAAAAAAACAGAAAAAAGTGTTAGCCCCTTATTCCCTTGTACATAGCAAGGCTAACACATGTAAAGCAATAACTCATTTTCTATTGCCATGTTTAGCATATGTCTCCTGTTGGCTCAGCAAGGTCTTTAGGCCGGTCCCTTGAGCCAGCCATCATTGGCAACTCTTAGCCCCTCAGCCTCAAAACCAAATCATGTTGAGCTGTGATGCTAATTTTCATACTGATGCATTATGGGAATAAATGTATCTGACATACTGTGTCAATGGCACTGTCTCTTTTTGTCTCTTGTTTTTTTGTGTTAGCTGCATTCCTACAGATGGTATTCCATTCAAAATGTTCCCTTCCTAAGGAAAAAAAAAAAAAAAAAAAAAAAAGCCATGCACAGCACCAAACCTCTAGGTACAGAAGGCTGTTAACGGTTGCTGATGATAGTAGGCAAACATTAACATAATAATTAGTGTCTTGTAATTGTTTCATTAAAACCAGTTGTTCCATTTCTCCTCGTGTTTTCCCAGAAGAGAAGCTGAATTTGGACGACAGCCAGTGGGAGGACATCCACGTCGTCACTGGAGCACTGAAGATGTTTTTCCGGGAGCTGGCGGAGCCACTCTTCCCTTACAGTTTCTTTCAGCCATTTGTGGAGGCGATCAGTAAGTACCTCACAAAAGGAGCTGCTGGTGCCATAGGCTGGCACTATGGAATTATTAATTATCTAATAAGAATGATGATAACACACACAGAGAACAATGTTTCCAGTGTTTCCTGTCTGTCATTTTTAGTGGCCTGTATTTGTATCTGGCCCTGTAATATTATCTAAGTTTTTTTTTTGTAAGAAATTATTTAGAAAAAATGGTGATAAAATCCTATTTAAAGTTACCGAATTTAACTATACTTTCTCAAGGGAAAGTAGCTTCTCATGGAATCTTTCAAGGGTTAACTTTTGAATGACTTATTCCCTGACTCCATCCTTTCCAAATGATGAAAAAGATGTCTTAAAGAGGAAATATAAATAAATTAAATAAAGTGTTTTAGGAAATTTGTGATAAATCATCAAGGGAAGCATTGTGTTCTATTGGCTCACTTATTCTTCACTCATCAAGACTAGAAAACAACTATTATTTGCCTAGGAGGACTTTAAATATCAGATTAAGTGATGACAAATTTCTTTAATGGATAATTTAATTAAGGGTGGGTAAGTTACGTCACTAACTATCCAATTCCTACTCTATTAATTTCTTATTGACAAAATAGATATCTCATTAGGTACCAGGAAAGGAATTAGTGGATGAATGTATGAGTGAAAACTTTTTTCATGTGCAAAAAAAATGATATTTTGAGGCATTGTGAATCAATTAATTTTTGTTTTTGCTGAATATCCTTCTACTAGAAAGGCTCCCTAGAAAGGTAACTGTAAAGATATCTATAATTTGAATATCTTAGGGTATATTTATGATAACTGTGACAACTTAGAAAAAAATTTCCTTGCAGCAAGCTGATAGAAGGAGAAAAGATAGCTGGGTACAGTGGCTCACACCTGTATTCCTAGCTACTCAGGAGGCTGAGATCTGAGGAGTGGAGCTATGGCTCAAGGGATAAGGTGGTAGCTTTGAGCTGAAGAGCTCAGGGACAATACCCAGGCCCAGGGGTAAGGTGGTAGCCTTGAGCTAAAGAGCTGAGCAACAGTACCCAAGCCCAAAGTTTGAGCCCCAGGACCAGGAGTTTGGCTTACTGGTAGAGTGCTTGCCTAGCATTTATGAAGACCTGGGTTCAATTACTCAGTACCACATACATAGAAAAAAGCCAGAAGTGGTGTTGAGGCTCAAGTGGTAGAGTTCTAGCCTTGAGAAAGTCCAAGGACAGTACTCAGGCCTTGAGTTCAGGCCCAGGACTGGCAAAAAAAAAAAAAAAAAAAAAAAGTTTGAGCCCCAACACACACACACACACACACACACACACACACACACACACACACACACACACACACGAGGAGGAGGAAAGACAAAGAAAGTAGAAAAAAGTAAAATTTAAAAGCCTATTGCCCTGGAGCTTCATTAAAGTCCTAAAGAGAAAAATCTCCATGAATATAATCTCTTTATTAAAGTGAATCTTACATGGCCGTTTGTAGGGTGCTCATTAGTCCAAGTTGGGAATTTGGGGGAGCCTAATTTGAAGAACAGTCCCTTAATGTGCTCTTTGATTACATATTTTTAATTTTTTTTTCCAATCCTCGGTTTGAGCTCAGGGCCTTAGCACTGTCCTTGGGATTTCTCAAGCCTAGAGCTCTACCACTTGAGCCTCAGAACCACTTCAAGCTTTTTCTTTTCTATGTATCTGATAGTGAGGAATCGAACCCGGGTCCTCGTACATGCTAGGCACTCTAGTGCTAAGCACTCTACCACTAGGCCAAACTCCCAACCCAAGATTATATCTTTTATTCACAAAACTCTTCACATTTGTTCAAAGCTCTGGTAAAGTATTTAATAAAAGGGAATGAAAAAGAGGAACTCCTCCTATTGCTTGTTCACCATGTTTGATTTTGTTGTTGCCATCTCTGTTGTTTCTTGATGTAATGGCAGAATTCTCATTATGAATCTGAGGAGAGACTGACATTCTTATTTCTTATCATGATTTTTCATTTTGCCAACATATTCTACTTCCCATTTTGAAGAGGAGGAATGACAGTAACTGAAATTCAATCACCTTTGGAATTCTCTGTATAGTGTCTTACACCTTACCTATTGCTGAAATAGAAGGAAAACTTCATCCACAGATTCATGTATTTCTAAGAATTGTATGATATTACCTTGAAGAACTTTGGTGTGTGGCCCTAGATTGTGGAATCTTAGAGATATCTTTTGGGCAGAGTCAGAAAAAAAAATACAGGTGAGATATTTGGATGGATAGGGCTGCTACTGCTCTAACTGGCAAGGAAGGAGCTTGAGGTTTCTCATAATTTTGTTCTTCTGATACTACAGTTATTTCATGTTTTATATTCCAATATTTTTCGATCTTGTTAAAATGAAGAAAGAAAATAAAGACGGTGCAAGTAGAGAAAACAGGGATACATAAACACACATGCTTTTCTATCATTTTATTCTGATATTGAGTCTTAGCCAAATGCAAGAATCATAGACCCCTCACATGAAGGGAGAATTTCGGTAGGAAAAAGTCCATGAGAAAATAAGAGGTACAGATGCTAACAGTGTTTCCACGTGAGTTGTGTTAGGAAAATAATATGAAATAGAAGAAATGGGAGAGTTTTCCCTTTGTTCATATGTTAGGAAGTTATCAGTGCACGTTTCAAGAAGAGCGAACAGAAGGTATTTTGTTTTTAAAATAGTTTTTTGGACCAAAAACAAACATTAATATCATAAGAATCTTCAATTACCATAGTTATCACATGTGAAAAGACTCAAAGAAGTAACAAAATCACTCAACTTTACTTTATATTTCATAATCCAAATACTGAAGTAACTCTTCTGAAATTCTCTTAGGGGGTGGATACAATTGGATCATCTATAGGTTATTTCATAGAAACTTAACCAGTGATGACAAAGGCTTAATTTTCTGTTCAGGGCAGGAAATAACAGGGGTTATTGTCTTAGTGTGTTTACTGATATTCATGTGTTGAACTCTAACCTCCAAGGTGATGCTACTGGGAAGGGGTGGGGAGTAAGTAGGTGTTTTGATACAAGAGCCAGAGCATTCATGATGAAATTAGTGACTATGAATAAGGCCTAAGATAAATATTCCCTATCATGTTGTGGACACAGCTCAAGGTTTTTATCAGTATCAAAGATAAATCATTCTAGAGCACTAAAAACTGAGCTAAAAAAAAACAAATAAACAAAAACAAAACAAACAAACAAAAAACAAGGACAGAACCAAAAGCAAAACCCTCTCTCAAAATTGTAAGTACATATATAAGCAGGCCCAAAGGAATCCTAGACTTTACTGTATATTATAATAAATCTTACAGAATCTATACAGTAAGAAGTTAATCAAATCCACGAGTTGAGTTTTTAACTTTTATAGGAAGGATAAAACAATTAAGTAAATTCACAGGGACAAGTGCATGTTTTCTGGATAGATAACACTTTGCCCTCAGTGTTCTATAGTTTTGAAGAAAATGTCAGGTAGAGATGCTCACATTCCTACCGGGAAAGTCCAGTTAGTTTTTTCATTTATCTTTCACCCCTTATCCTTACCCACCTGCCTACCATGGGTGGCTGTTCTGCCCCATCCTTTGTGGCTTCAGTTTTGGACAGATCAGTCCACTCTGGTTCTTGACTCCATCTAGGGCTACATTTCCTACTTTCTTTGCCCTTCCAACTTGGAGGAATGAGAGCCTTTCTCATTTCACTAATTCCTTAGTCTGGTCACTCTTAGCATCCTCCAACATCAACTAATTCTCTGTTTAAACTCTGAGGTTTCAATTTTTTTGGTGTGCAATGAACAAAATCTCATGCCTAACAATGCCGCATTCATTGTCTCATGACACGATTTCCCTTTTTCTTCTCACTATCCCTGAATTAGTTGTAAAGTCTTAACACTTTAATCCCTAGTTGAAAGATGAGTTAATTTTCATAGTAAAGTCAAAAGGTAAATTGATCAAAAGGTGTGTTATTTCCACCTGGAATTCCTTCTATCTGAGAAGGAAAGAAGGGAATTTTATTTCACGTACAAGCAATTAATAACCAATGCAATGTGCTATTTACATTGCTTTTTTTTTTTTGTGGGGCTTGAACTTTGGGCCTGGGTGCTGTCCCTAAGCTCTACAGCTCAAGCTACTGCCCTACCCTTGGGCCTGGGCATTGTTCCTGAATTCTTCAGCTCAAAACTACTGCCCTACCCTTGAGCCACAGCCCCACTTCCCATTTTCTAGTGATTAATTGGAGATAAGAGTCTCATGGTCCTTAGTGCCCGGGCTGGCTTTGAATGGTGATCCTCAGATCTCAGCCTCCTAAGTAGCTAGGATTCAAGTATGAGCCACCACACCTGGCTTTTACATTGCTTTTAACACTCATTATATGTAAGAAAGTTATTGTACACTCCAAGAAAAGTGAACAGAAGGCATTTACTTTTTAAAATAGTTTTTTCTGGATCAAATACAAGCATTAATATCATAAAAACCTGCAATTGCCATAGTGATCCCCTGTCTGATAAGACTCTTGGAAATAAAGAAAAAAATCCCTCCATTTTGTTTGATATTTCATTATCAAAGGACTGAGGTTATTGATCTGAAATTCTGTATTTAGGGTCAATGCAATTGGGTTATTTCATAGAAACTTAACCCACTGAGGAAAAGGACTTAATTTTCTGGAAATGACTTTCACTGAAGGCCTTATTTGTACTGTAAATATGAACTTGGTAGAAAAATACAGCTAGAGACATTTATGATACATTGTCCAGTCTTGTAACTAGAGGGCTGCATGGGGTCAAAGCATTTCCCATAGAGCTAAATCCTGGGAAATGCGCTAAGCTTATCTCTATTCTGATCTCTTTCTTTCTGATAACTACAGATCCAAAGGAAAGAGACAAGTAGTGTATATTTTCTGTCATAATGTCTGCTCTCTCTCTCTCTCTCTCTGTCTCTCTCTCTGTCTCTGTCTCTCTCTCTCTCTCTCTCTCTCTCTCTCTCTCTCTCTCTCTCTCTCTCTCTCTCTTTCTCTCTCTCCCTCCCCCTCTCTGTTCCTAGAAAAGAAAAAGCAAGGAAAAAAACTCATTTCTGATCATGGTTTTTCAATCGCTGGACTAAAATTAGTTGAGACGATTGCATTCACTTCTGGGGAGTTCTAAGGGAAAACCCACCATATGCCTTTTCCAGATTCTTCAGAATATCTCCCTTCCTTCACCTTCCCAGCCACCAGCCCTGGATCACATTGTCACTTTATATCACTCCATTCCCTTTGATTCCCACATCTCCCACTGCCATTCTTTCACCTCATCTTACAGTCTTATCCCAGTACTGTGATTTCAACTCATAACCTCAAGCTTACATGGCTACCTGGCTCAGTTTGGCATGCAAACAGTTAAATCGCATCCTCAGCCCAAAGTTTTACTATTTTGGAGATGGTTTCATACAAAGTTTTCTGTATGGATTGCCTTCTGGATCTCAGATTCTGAGTAGGTAAAATTTTAGGCATAAGCCACCAACACCAAGCTCATCTTCCAATTTATAGATTATTGTCATTAGAATGGACTTGCGTGGATAATCCAGGCAAATTTCTCTATGCCAGGGTCCTTAACTTAGTCTCAACCAGAGAGTGCCTTTTGTCATGCAAGTAACATGTTCACAGGCTCCACTAATAAAGTGATAGATACCTTTTGTTTGATTTTGGTTTTGTGCCTAGGACTTGAACTCAAGGCCTGGGATCTACCCATGAGCTTTCTGCTCAAGGCTGGTGCTCTACGACGAGAGCCACAACTCCACTTCTGGCTTGTTAGCTGCTTACTCAGAGAGAATAGTTTCACAGACCAAGATTCACACTGTGATTCTTACAGCTCAGCCTGTGTCTTTGAAGAGTCCCTTTTCCACTTGTCATACCATGATTGGGGAACACCTATACAAGTCACAATTGCTGACAATAATTCATTGATTTTAAGCTGCTTTCTCTCGAGGAAAAGATCGTCAGAGTTCAAGTGATAGTGTAAAACATGCACTGATCAGTAAATGCAGGATTACTTCCAGTATTTAGTTATAGCTTGTAATTTCTATTATTTGTGAAAGAAAGGATCAGTGATTTTCCTTGCACCTGGATAAAACCTCACTTCCTGAAGAGCTCTGATCATTTTATTCAAGTGGCCTTCATCTCAGCTCTTTTTTTTTTTATCACAAAAGAGTTCACACTTGGGTGTGTGAAGCATTGTACTTTCCCACAGTTGCCTTTGAACAGTGTCCCATATATTTCCCACAATGGAAATAAAATTAATACTGACTAGGGCCAGAATGAGATTGTGGCACTGGACAGGGAGATACAACCTGTAATCCCAACATTGGAGAGGCTGAGATAAAAAGGAGGATCACCAGTTTGAGGTTTGCTTGGACTATATGGGAGTCTTTGTCACAAAACAGACAACAACAAACAGACATTTGTGGTTCCAATTTTACCTTTTTCTCACCTTTTTATACTTTCCTATGTAAAATAAACATATATACATGTATAATGTTTATTACAGTTCATGTTGTTTGTACTCTTTATCATACATATATATCTGTGTGTATCTATCTATATATATGCAAGTGTGCATATATATATATGGATATATATATATGGATATATATAGAGAGAGATTTGGTAAGAGCCTGACAAATTGAGATATAAATGATGTTTTATATGTCTTCCATTTGAAGGCTGGTGAATGCATGCATTAAACACAATCTATTTTAGAGCCTTGTTTTTGTGAATGCTAAGGGATTAATCAGTAAAATAAATTATCAACAAAATATACATTTGCACAGTTGACTGAGTCTATTAGGAAATAGGGTATTAGAACCAAAGTAAGAATACAGCCTAAGCCTAGTCCTAAAACAACTCATACTCCCATATCTATGTCACATTGTTTTCACCAAACTACCTTTTCCATATCCCCATGCTACTTCTCTTTGGTTATCATGACATTTTATCCTTAAAGTAAAATTTCAATGGGCAATTGAGGCGAAAAAAGCAGTCAAATATATTTTAAAATATTTTCTTAACTTTATTGTGCCCTTTGGTCAAACTATTTCTGATGCACCATCAACTCCATAATGACATTCTTTGAGAAAAGAAACAGCTTGAAAAGGCACTTAACTAAAAAAGAATGGCTAAACATAAAAGCATAGTAGTGATAGATTACCTTAAAACCAGAAAAATGTAAAAGTAGCCCCTTCAAAGGGTCACCATAAAGAAACCAGTTACCTAAAAGTAATATAAATATCCTTATTGGACAGTGACTCAAGCCTGTAATCCTAACTATGGGAGGAGAAAACAGGAGGATTACAGTTTGAAGCCAGTTTAGGCAAAAAATTCCTGAGATTCTATCTTAACCACTATCTGGATATGGTAGTATATGTCTGTCTTTCCAGTTACAAGGGAAGCGTAAGTATGAGGATCTTAATTCTAGCCATCCCCGGCACAAATATCTGACACACAAAAAATCTAGTTCAAGTGATAGAGTGCCTGAAGACACTGAGTTTAAATGCCAGTTCAAAAAAAAAAAAAGAGTACATGATGTACATGATGTACACACACACACACACACACACACACCTATGTATCTATGATCTACATTCTATACGCATATAAATTTTATAGTGGCTTTCTAAAGTTGCTACTTCAAGATAACATTCTCAGACTTGGACTTTTTATTATGATTGCTTTCAAAAGTGGTGTGTGTGTGTGTGTGTGTGTGTGTGTGTGTGTGTGTGTGTGTGTGTGTGTGAATGTATGTGTGTACTAAAACAGAAAATTTTATAGTGGATGCCTAACTTGTCTCTTAATTCACTCTAATTATATTCATCATTAAATTGTAAAAAGAATAGTAGACAAGAGCCAAATGGTCTGCACAGGTGTCTTTTTGAAATAATGGTTTAGTACTAGATAATAAACAACTAGGCTTCCTACTTAATTTGCCTTAATGAAAAGTCCTTTATAAATAAACTAGAAGGTGATTCAGAATAAAGTTAAGCTTTGACTCTGAAATTAATTGAATATTAAGACAGTGGGTCCATTTGCTTTTTCTTAAAAGTTGTTTTTTACTTGCACTCCTTTCTTCTATGTCAGTGAGATGACACTTTTCAAAGCAATAAATGTTTTGATCTGAGTAATTAACCAGGATGTCTTCATGAGTCAATTCCCTGAGCATTCCTATAATATTAAGGACACAAACACACCACCACCACCACCATCACCATCACCACCACCACCACCACCACCATCGTCATAGCAAAATGCAAAATACCTTTTGAATGCCTCAGTTGTGGGGCAGTTACCTTGGCCCAGTCCTGTGATGCTCAATAGACTCAATATCTTTTAATTCTAATTTTGAGGCTTCTGCTCCATTTCACATAATTTTGCTCACACATATTGTGATTACCACTGATGGACCTTCCAAAACATCTCTCATGTACTTGTCCTAAACTCTTGATTATGGCCACAGCTCTGGGAAAATAGTCTCTCCTATTTCAATAAAGTATACTTCTAGCTATAAAGATGGGCAGATGACTGCAGCTAGCTTTATATCATTTTGAGGAAAACCTAAACTCCTTCCAACTTCTTCATAACCCCACAGGATCTGATCACGCTTAAGATTTTTCTATCTTTAGCATAACGTCTCTGCATTGCCCATCACATAACAACCCTTACAGCTCCTTGATATTTTCCCAGAACTTCAGGCCCATTGAAGGGCTATGTGTGCCTCAATCCTCTATTGAAACACACTTCTTCAGATTTCCATTCAAATGCCAGTTTTTCTTCAAGATCTACAACCATTAGCTAAGCTAAAGTTTCTACCTCCATTATATACCACTCCTTCTCAAATTGGAGGGGAAATAGTATCTTCCTCATGGAGATTTTCAAATGCTAATCTTGTTACAGCACTATGTACAGAGTTTCAGGCACACAGGATATTAGCTAGCATTACCATGGAAGAGTGTAATTAGACTACTGTCTAATGAGTGTGGTTTGAAAGGACATTTTTTGCCCATTCTCACTTGTCTTCCTTTTCCTCCAGTGAAACTATTTTCAGTGATGTGTATGACTGTCTTCTTTCTTCTTCGATATTTTGTTTCTAGAATTCCAAACAATATCAAACATGTTTAGGAGAATATTACAAGATGTTCCTTGTTTCACAACCCAGTGAATCCCATTTTCTTTCTCCATCTCATGAGATTTCTGTCTTATAAGAGAACAACCCCCAGTCCATAATCCAAAGCTCACCATTTTACTAGAGAATGTATACATTAATCATAACACAGAGGCTATCTAATGTGATGCTGCCTTGCTCCTGTTAAATATTATTCTGATATTCACAGTAGTGAAGAGACAATTCCAAAGAAATGCACTCTCCATGTTTAGAAGTAAGCTGCATTGGCTTGTGAAGACAGAAGTTGACTAGTAGGATGATAGGTGAGAGGTTGGGTATATGGAAGGAAAGGCTGTGCACTAGCCTGTGAAAATGCTTGTAACACCATAGGTCCTTCTTACAGACATAAAAGTGCAAAGAGTTATTTACCAAAGCCTAATCAATAGACTCTTCTTTTAGACACACAAAGATACCGAAACAGACAAACACACGTATGCATACACTCATTCACTAAACCTGGAATGTTTTGCTCAGCACATGTAACACACTCTATTTTTAATATAGTCATTTTTAATGAATTAATTCTGTCAAGAGATTTTTCTGTTATATTTTCAAACTCTGGTATGGAATGAGAACTAGCCCTTTGCCCCTATTTCTCTTGCTTACTTATACTTAATCACATGATGGGATGGTTAATCTTGATTGGAGGGAAGGAAACCAGCAGCCAAGGGTAGAAAACAACCATGGTTTAAACTGTTTTTTCAAGCTGTTTCCTTAAAATATTTGTCACAACAACACAAGACTAAGAACATGCACTCAAATTTGCTCGAGAGTCTGACTTGGTACTAGTGCCCTGACTGTCAATAACTTTTTTCTGTTTCCAGGACTCTGATAAGCTCCCTGGGGAATGGCATTTCTTCATTTGACTCACCCTTTATTGTTCTGCAGAGCTAAGCTCTAGATGCAATGACTACTGAGGTACAATCAGTTTCCAGGGGGAAATTGGTTCAGGCCATGTCAGTGGAATATCCATGCTGAAATTGCTATGTGGTTTAGAGAATGTGATTTTTTTTTCCTGAAGGACAGGCATTTTTATGTCTATAGTTTAAGAAAAAAACTGGACAATTTTTCATGACAGAAACACTCAAAGTAGCTACATTTTCCTTATACATCATAGAAAACAAGTAGCAGGACTGGTTTGGAGGGAAATATAGCAATATACTTGGAAAAAAGTAGTATGATTGGAAAGATGGAAATAACAACTCTTCTAATGTTTGTTGTTTTTGTTTTGAATCCATGAAATAGCCAGGTGCTGGTGGTTCGTACCTACAATATCAGCCACCCAGGAGTCTGAAATCTGAGAACTGCAGTTAAAAACTAGACTGGGCAGGAAAGTCCATGAGATTCTTATTTCAGTTAACCACCAAAAGGCTAGAAATGGAGCTGTGGCTCAAAGTATTAGAGCCCTGATGTTGCGCAAAGTACACACACAGTGGCCAGGCCATAAGCTGAAGCCCCAGGACTGGCACAAACACATAGGTATGTGGGCACATACACACACAATCTATGAACTTCTAAAGTCCTATTTGATACTTATAAGAATCTCTTTCTTCCATTAGCTTATATATTTTTCCCACTTAAGTGTGCAGTTCCTCCCTTTCTAACATTGCATTTCATACAACACTTTCATTTTTCAGGAACTAAGATTCTAAAAGGTCAAATGCCTGAGGCCCTAAATCCATGATTACCTTCTAACCAGACAGCTCTTGGCCCCTTTCTCTTGTTCTTCTCACCTTGGATGTCCAGTAAGTGAAAGGTTGACCCTTTTACATCTCCAGCCCATTCCTCTGCCAAGTAACAGATTGACAGACATAATTAGTGCCATCTGCCCTGCTATTTCAGGTGGATACTATCTTACTAAGAGATGAAAGCAATAATCTTTCCAATTCCTATCTATGCCCATGACTCTAAGCACAATAGTAGGATTGTTCCACACCTTGTAGACATTATTCTCTGAATTTCTAATTGGTACTTGAAAAGGAACCATTATCTTATTGAAATGTTCTTTGAGATTTTTCTCTCCTTTTATGCTGTGATGTGAAACTGTTTTTAGAAAAATCAGAGAAAATTTATACACACACACACACACACACACACATCTAATTTTCTGTGTATGGGCGGGGGTAGGGTAGAATTCTGGGCTTTGACCTCAGGGCTTGAGCACTGTTCCTGAGCATTCACCATCAAAGCCAGTGCTCTACCACTTGAACTACAGCTACTTCAGGCTTTCTTTGGTGGTTAATTAGAAATTAAGAGTCTTGGAGACTTTTCTGCTTAGGCTAGTTTCAAACCTGAATCTTCAGATCTCTTGAGTAGCTAATATTACAGGCATGAAACCACCAAGGCCTGGTTTTAAATTGGATAGTGTTAAGCAAATATTACATAAAGGGGATAAAAAAAATCCTCTTCACAAACTGTTGTATATGTTGTTCAGGTCTGTGATGTTCAGAGTTTCTATCCCTGAATGAATATGAAGCATGTGAGCCAAGTACAAATGTGCACCATGGTAAAAGACACACGCGCTATGGCATAATGACCATATTGGTCAATCTCTCTTTAACACGCATTTAATATTTTGAGAACACTTGGTATATGTAAGACCCATACCCTGTGCCATGTCCTCCATTTTCTCTCTGCATTATCAATACTTTCTTTTTAATTTCTGCTAGTCCTGGGTCTTGAACCCAGGGCCTGAACACTGTCCTTGGGCTTTCTCAAGGCTATAGGTCTGCTACTTGAGCCACAGCATCATTTCCCGCTTTTCCCTATTATGTGGAATTGAACCCAGTCTTCATGCATGCTAGGCAAGCACTCTACCACTAGGCCAAACTCCTGGCCCCTTTATCAATAATTTCTAAAAAATCAAGATTTTCAGACTTTTCAAGTCACACACCTCATATGTGTCCCCCTAAAATTGGAAATTGCCTTAGTTGAAATGTCATAAGATTGTGGTTTAAACAACAGAAATTTCTACCAAAGGCCTAGGGGTTAGAAACTCAAGATCATGCCGAGCATAGTGGCTCACACTTGTAAACCTACCTACTCAGGAGGCTAAGATCTGTGGATCAAGGTTCAAAAGCCAGTCCTGGCACAAAAGAACCTGAGACTCTTATCTCCAATTAACCTTTAGAAAACCGGAAATGGGGCTTGGCTTAGTAGTAGGGAGGTAGCCTTGAGCTGAAGAGCTCAGGAATACAGCATCCAGGCAGAGTTCAAACGCCATGACCAAAAACAAACAAACAAACAAAAAGACAGAAATAAAAGAAATTCAAGATCAGAATACCAACTTTGTCAAGTTCTAGTCTAAGGACCTTATCCTAGTTTGCTCTTGAAATAATTTTTAACTCAATGTCTTCTCACAATGCCCACCTCAGACACTATTATTTTTTAGGCTTCAATATGTAAATCTAGGAGAACACAAGCATTTAGTTCTTTATGGAAACCATTCTTCAATGGCATGTTTCAGGTGTGCTTTATCACTAATGTATGACTTTCTCCTTTATTCTGGCAATATTGTCCTATTACCACAATGCATGACTTAATTAGCTCTTTATTAATATTGTTTAATTCTATTCTTCGGTCTGAAATTGAATTTACAATCCCAGGTGTCACTTTTCTCCATTTCTCTTTCCTATTCTATATGCATTTTTAAACTTGCATTCAGAAATGTGCAGGCAAAGCTATAACATTCTTTTCTAGAATCCAGCCTGCCAAGACCATGACACCAACAGGAGAGTTTTGCCTTCTGATTTGTATATGCAAAAACCAAATCTCACTGGAGTCTCAGAACAGCAAGAACTAGAGCCAAAACCAAAGTTTTACTATAAATATTTTAGTCTTATTGTCCAAGCTCCTCCTATTGTGACATTGAGAGGCTGGAATAGTGTGCCTCCCATGCTCTACTCAAGGACATTTCTAAACCATGCCATAGATGGTATAAGCTTATATGGCTAAATGGAGCAGTCACAGGTATCAACTTATAACACATTGGGAAGAAATTCTAATACAATGCCAGTAAGAAAAAAAAGTAGAAAAAGGACACTCCAGTTTCATAAATCAATGTCCTCCACACATCTGGAGTATTTTTTAGAAACTATTTGAGTCTTATGGTCATATGTGTAAACCTACTTCACCTTATCGTACTTCATTTTAATGTACCTTGTAGATACTGCCTTTTCTCCAAATGGAATTTTGTGGCAATTTAGTGAGATAAAAATCACTCAGTTTGTGTCTCGGCATCATATTTTGGTAATGTTTTGTTTAATTTGTTAACTATTGTATCCGTTATGATGACCTGTAATCAATGATCTCTGATGATGTTATTCTGATCATTCAGGGATAACATGAATGACCCCTATATAAAATAGCAAACTTAATGAATGCCTTGAATACTGCCTTGACTACTACTGTGCCCTGTGGGAAGACATTGAGTTAAAATGATTTTAAGAGCAAACCAGGATAAGGTCTTTACCAGAACTTGACAAAGTTGGTGCTCTGATCTTGAATTTCCTTTCTTTTCTTTTCTTTTTGTTTTTCTTTCCTTTTTTCTTTCTTTCTTTTTTTTTTTTGGTCATGGGGTTTGAACTAGCTTTGTTCTATCATCTCAACTCTCTCCATTTCTTGAAGTACACCAATACTGAATTTAGGTCAATTAATAACCTTTTAAACATCCATGTGAAAGAAAGACTCTGAAGTCTCTCGTTTTAAATCAATACCTAGAAATGATTAAGCTTGTGGATGAAGATATGTTGCAGAACAACTCAGGCTATAAACTAGGCCTCTCATATCACTGAAAAAAAATGTGAATGCGAAGGAAAATTTCCTGAAGGAAATTAGAATGGCTACTCTATTGAATACAGAAAAATCTAAGAAGGTAAATCAACCTTATTGACAATATGGAGTAAGTTTTATTCATCTATATAAAAGATAAATCAGTCACAGCATTCTCTTGTGGCCAAATCTGCCACAAGACCCAAAATCTCTTCACTTCTGTGAGGACTAAGACAGATGAGGAGACTATAGAAGAAAAGTTTAAAATTCCAGGTTGTTGACTCATTTGTTTAACAATAATGCCATCTCTATAACAGTAAAGTTCAAGGGGAAGCCGTGAGCACTGAGTAGAAGTTGTGGCAAATTACCCAGATCCAGGAAACAAAATCAATGTGCCACTCTAAAGAAGAGATTTTCAGTGTAGATGAAAGATTAATATTGGAAGAAGATTCCATCTAAGACTCTTATAACTGAAGAAGAGAAGTCAATGCCTGGCTACAATGATCAGGCTAGCTCTCTCACTAGGATTTAAAGCAGCTGAAGATTTTTAAAATTGAAGCCAATGCTCATTTATCTTCCTGAAAATTCTGGGACTCTTAAGCTTTATATATGTTAGTATGATGGTCTTCTATGAATTAATACAAGAAGCCCTGCATTATTATAGTCTACAGAATAGTTTAAGTTCACCATTGAGACTGGCTCCTCAAAAAAATCCTTTTATAACATTATTGTCCAATGAAAATGCTCCAAGAGCTCTAATGGAGATGTACAAGCAGATTAATACTGTTTTCATGCCTGGTAACACAACATCCATTCTGCAGCCCATGGGATGAAGGAATAATTTTGACTTATTTAAAAATATCATTTGAAAGGCAATAACTGCCATAGATCCTGATTACTCTGATGGACCTTGGTGACATAAATGGAAAAACTTCTGTACAGAATCTGTGATTCTGAATTCCATGAAGAATATTTGTGATTCATGAGAGATAGTTAATGTTCAAATTAGCCAGAGTGTAGACAAGTAAAGACTTCAAATGTTACATGAACGTAGCTCACAAAGTAGTACAGATATAGAGAAAACGGATTTCAATATTGAAAGAAATTTGTCCCATCTTGACTAAAATGCTATCAAATAGAATCACAAGTCACAGAAAATTTTTCATAAAAGGAGAATCAATTCATACTGGCAAACTTTTCTGTTCCCTTAATTAATAAAAACCAACTTCTAACAACACATCCCTCTGCCCAGCAGCTATTCACAGTGATCCAAAATGACCATTACTGATGGAAGGCTCATATTTTTTTTAGCATTTTTAAGCCATAGGTACTATTTTTATTCATTTTTGTGCTGGTCCTGAGGCATTAACAGAACCTGGACCTGCTCTGAGCTTTGGGCTCAAAGCTTAGCACTCTGTCACTGAGTCTTTAAATTTTTAGTGATTAATTGAGATAAGAGTCTCATGGACTTTCCTGCCTCACCTGGCTTTCAACCACAATCCTCAGACTTCAGCAACCTGAGTAGATAGGATTACAGGCATGAGCCATGACAGCCAGCCATAGGTACTTTCTTTTTTTTTTTTTTTTTTGCCAGTCCTGGGCTTGAGCTCAGGGCCTGAGCGCTGTCCTTGGACTTTCTCAAGGCTAGAGCTCTACCACTTGAGCCTCAGCACCACTTCCGGCTTTTTTGTATGTATGTGGTACCAAGGAATCGAACCCGGGTCTTCATGCATGCTAGGCAAGCACTTTAACCACTAGGCCAAACTCCTGGCCCTGCCATAGGTACTTTCAACTAAGGTTTATATATTGCTTATTCCTACTGTACTTAATGAATGACAGTGCTATAAAAACGTGATTTTATGTGGACTAGAAAACCCAAAGCTGGGTTTTTTTTGTTGTTTTGTTTTGTTTTGTTTTGTTTTGCCAGTCCTGGGCTTGGGCTCAGGGCTTGAGCACTGTCCTTGGACTTTCTCAAGGTAAGCACTCTACCACTTGAGCCTCAGCACCACTTCCGGCTTTTTGCTATGTATGTGGGGTACCGAGGAATTGAACCCTGGTCTTCGTGCATGCTAGGCAAGCACTCTACCACTAGGCCAAACTCCCAGCCCCCAAAGCTGTTTTTATTTGCTTCTGGAACATATTTTATCACCATGGTATGTCTACTTTACACTTGCATGTAGCCAAATGCTGTACATACATTTTGCGGAAATTTTTTAATTTTCTCATGGTACTGAGGTTCAGAACCTCAAAGGTAGACTAGAGCTCTACCACTTGAGTCACATTTCTAGCTCCTTTCTATGTTGGTTATTTCAAGGAAGGATCTCAATCTATTCTCTAGGCTGTTATCATCCTACTTGTGCTTACTTAAGGTGCATGTGACATTTCGAGGATAATCAGGACAAACTTCCTACCAACAATTATATAAGTTGTGTCCTTTGAACTTCTTTTTTGCCTATTAGGATCACCTCAAATCTCAGACCTACAATATTTACCTCTGAAGCAATTAGCAATGCAAACTTTAGCCAATGTATCCACGCCCCCATCTACATTAGTTTTTCTAACACTTCTTTGTAGTTGATATCATTGGGAAATGGAGGCTAAGTTATTGGACTACATATGTGTTGGGAAGCTGCTCAACTGGATTTTGAACTTAACAATTTCAAAATGGTTATTCCTAACCATGAATTTATTGTTCTTGACTAATTTGAGCACAATGATGTAATAATTCTCTTGTAAATATGGTAATTAGTAGATTCAGGCATGGTTTAACTAAGTACTGTTAATAAATACAAAGAACAAAAGCAAAAGGAAATACAAAGAACATAGATGATTTTTTCTGTTCATATACTTGACCTATTCATTTAAGAAAGATTATGTCTTAACTATTTGAATGAAGACAAATGCAACCATTTTTTTTATTGCTTTCTGTATCCAAGGCAACATTACAGGTTCTCACACCTATGTCTAGGTCACTGCAGTTATTAAAATTATTTTTCAAATAAAATAAGTACCAGTGACATTCAAATATACCTACCAGATGGAAAAGATGCAAGAGTTTATAAATGTATTTGTAAGGCACATTTAATGTGCCGAACCTCTGTGGCTCATGCCTGTAATCCCAGCTACACAAGAGGCTGAAATCTGGGAATCAAGGCTTGAAAGCAGTTCAGGCAGTAAGTCCCTGAAAACTTATCTGCAGTTAACCAACAAATAGCCAGAATGTGGAGCTGTGGATCAAGTGGAACAGTACCAGCTCTGATCAAAAATGCTAGGGAACAGTATATAGATCCTGAGTTCAAGCCCAGTTAAAGAACTCACACACAAACAAAAACAATCAATCTTTTAGGAATGCTTGCTAAGAACATCTATATAGTACAAAAGTCCATGAAACTCTTATTTCCAATTAACCACCAAAAAGCCAAAAAGTGGAGCTCTCGTTCAAGTGGAATAGCACCAGCCATTTTTTAGGAATGTTAGCTAAGAGCATCTACATAGTACAAAATTTATTGCTAGGATGAAACAACAACACTCATATTAGCAATAAGCTATTCCTATTTTAAATGTTTATAAGGTGCTACATCATTATTATAATTCCTAGCAAGTGAATAAGGAAATAATGAATTTCTTACAAATTACATCATTGGGTCACTTAATTGAAAGGCCAAACTATAGCAAACCATCACTATAACCCTCATGACATGTACTAGAAAAATTTATTCCTGTTAGTATATTCACATCAGATGCTATTCACATTTTACATAATATTTAAAATATTTATTAAGATGGCAAATGTATGGAATAATGCACAGCTCATTTATGATTTTGTATTATTTGTTTTTGGGGGAGTACTGGGGTGTGTCCTCAGAGATTCTCATTTGCTCATGGCTGGCTGACACTCTACAACCTGAGTTGTTCCTCCAGCTCTGCTTTTATATTGGTTACTTAGTCCTCAGAATCTCCTGGATCTATCTGTTTTTGCTGGTTATCTTAGTAACTGATTTTCAGGCTTGCTCTGAACCATGATGTTCAGATCTCAGCCTCCTGCATAGCTGGAATTACAGCATGACACTAATTAATTGGAAACATTTTTTAATTGAATTTGCAGATTCATATGTTTGTGGTTTTTCTAGCAATTTATTATAAATTTTCTCTATTTTAAGTATGAACATAAGTATAATCATAGCTGTATATACAATAGAATAATACATTTATCTATGTTCTCTCTCTCTCCCTCCCTCCTTCCGTCCCTCCCTCTCCCCCCTCCTCCCTCTCCCTCCCTCTCCCTCTCTCTCTCTCTCTCTCTCTCTCTCTCTCTCTCTCTCTCTCTCTCTCTCTCTCTCTCTCTCTCTCTCTCTCTCTCTGCAGTATTTAGAGGATCAAACCCAAGTCTTTGCTACAAAAGTGCTTTACCACAGATCTATACTCCCAGCCTCAGCTTTCCATCTGTTAGTCTGATTTGAGAATCTCTGGGGTACATAAGGAGCCATGTTTTACTCACCTTTGTGACTCCAGCACTAGGTAAATACAAAACCAATATGCTTTAGGGTAGTTAATTAACATAATTCCTCCTTGAATAATCCATACTAATTAGCAGTGCTGATCCTGAATTGCTAAAGTAGGGTGTCAGAAGAATTGGTATAAGAGAATGACAGAGGTGGAAATTAATTTAATCCATTTTGTTGACAATAAGTTTAAGAATTAACCACTTACATATCTCTAAATATTCTTATCTACCTCACATCATGTTTCACAGCTACTATCAAAAAACTGTGGATACAACCATCACTCTTATATGTAGAGGTGGAGCTATAACATAATGCACAAGAGTCTGCACCTTTTTCGTTTCCAAGTTTATGAGAAAAGGAAGGGTATATTAAGAGAGAAAATGAGGTTTTAACCTGATTAGTGATCTTTGCTGTCTTCAAAGGGTTACCTGCTAATTCAACTTGCCAGGCTTCCATGCAGAGCCATAGTGGAAAGGACAGTGAAACTGTACTATAAAAATAAATTACTGTCATGAATATTAAGCAACAAGAATATAATAAACAAGACTATATGCAGGATTCTGATTTATTAGTGCTGATATGCTTGCTAATAAATTATGACACTAAGTGTTTATTCTAGTTGTTTCAGGATATGGGCCGAACAAAGCTGGGTGGACACTTTGTGCAGACCTAACCATCTGCCACCAAATTTCTGCTTCCTTTGCTCCTGTTGCTGTGTTTTTCATGTTAGTGACTTCAGGTCCACTTGTGAGCAACCCCGTCTTTAGTAGATTGCTTTTGTAGGAGGTGATATTTCAACTGCAGTCAGATTATGGAAATTCCCATTCTCTTATACAGGCACAAGTCTATCTGCAAAGTGTCCCCATGGTTTTCCAACTACTTGTATTCAACAGAACTCCCTTTTGACATGGAATAGTCCATTCCTACATTTTTCAGTCTTTTGGCACCATATTTGAAATAACACCAATGCTAGGTATCATTACATTTTGCATACACTCTTACCAGTCTGTGTTCTAGATTGTGGGTGCTGACAATTAAAGACAAAAAGAGAAAAAAGTAAGCAAAAACCACAACACAACAAACATACAAAAAAGCACCTGTACATCTGTGTAAAACCTGAAGATAATGCAATTGTCATAGAGAACTACACCATGTTGATCTTGCTAGTATTCACAAGTAAAACTTATTAAGATTTGTCATCACTTTTAATTGACATTATTTGGAACTAGATATTTATTCAACAGATGGTCAGAATAAGGTATCTCATACACACACACACACACACACACACACACACACACACACACACACACACACACACACACAAAATAGCATTCTCCTGCCTCAGGTTTTTAGCTTTTATGTAACATCTCATCATTTACTTCAGGAAATTATCTTGGTGTTTACTTTTCTCTAGTGTAGGTAGAAACTTGCAAGGAAGATAGCCAAAATATTTAATAACTTTAAAAAAAGATATAATTTCTACATTGAAAAGAATGTGATAAGGATATTAACATAATATTAATAGAACCATTGAGGACACAACACTTGACTGTAGATAAAAGGAAATGATGGCTAGAGATCATTGTTAGGTAAACCCCATTAGCTACTTTCTTTTCATTTTTTTTTGTCAGTGGTGAGGCTTGAACTCTGGGCCTGGGCAATGTCCCTGAGCCTCTTTGTACTTACGGCTAGTTCTTTACCACTTGAACCACAAAGCTACTTAGAATTGGAAGACTGACAAAATTCTTGAAGTGTATTGTGGGGTGAGTGTGTGTGTGTGTGTTTTCATGCTTTTACTGGCAATTATTTGTCCAGAAGGAAAAATATTGCTTTTCAAATGTTATTTTGTCAAGAATATAGAAGGAATATGTGTGTACAAATAGAAAAAGATTAATTGGGGGCCCCTTTGTATAATGAAATGTCATGAAATTATTCAATTCTTCTGTAAAAAAATTACTTCACAAAGCAATTTCAAGAAAATACAATAGTGTACACATAGCATATACACTATTGTATTAGTCTGATTGCATTTATAATAGAGCACTAAGACTAGATAATTTATTTTAAAAATGTATAGAGATTTAGATCTTAAAATTCCAGAGGATTGGAAGTCCAAAGTCAAGGGTCATGATACAGCAAGGGCCTTCTTGCTGTATGATCTAAGATGGAAGGGAGAGGGTATGTATTGTGTGAGGGAAGGACCAGGAAGGAAAGTATGGGACATGGAGGCTAGGGCAGGAGGGATGAGGAGAGGGAATAAGAGAGAAAGGAGTTGAATTCATTCTTTGATCAGGAATCCACTCCTAGAAAAATGGCCCATTTATGAGGACAAGAGTCATCATAAGCAATTCACTTTGAGGACTCCATCTCTCCACCCTGTTGCATTAGGATTAAGTTTCAGACGAATGAACTCTGAAGTTACAGATTCAAAGCTAGGCAAGCATGAGCTAGTTAAAAACATGCATGTAAATATTTATATAAATAGCATAGACTGCAATGATTTACTACAAAATCTTACTTGGGGTCATTTCTTAATGATTAGACTGTTTTCCCTCTCTCTTTGCCATGTTATGCTCTACATATTTTTACAGCAATCATAATAATATCTTCAGTGAGTAATAAAGAGTTTGAGTAAACAATATTGGAAGAGGTCTCAAAAGCAGCTATTCTAGGGGATTCTAAACCTGGCTTTAATTATTCAAATCATTTTTGTAGAAACAGATTCCTGAACCCACCTTATAGATACTTGTTTATTTGCCTTTGATGAGGTTCAGAAATTTTTATCAAAAAGCATGAGAAAACCCTCAAATGAATCTAGTGTATAGTTGAATTTAGAAATTATTAACTTTGTTGCTTTCTCCTTGTTGAAACCACTTGGAAGAGAGCAGTGCTTCCTTCTTATAGCAGGCCACTATAGAATCTTGCTCCATGTCTAGTGATGTGAATTGTGAGAAGAGGTATATGGCCCAGCAATTGTTGACTGCATGTTATCTAGATCCACAAAGAGAAATGCAGACAATAAATGTTATGCAGAAGAGAGAGATGAGAGTTCAGTCCTTTTGGTTGCTTCATTAAAGGAGCAGTAAGGGGATCTTAAGTTTAGAGATTCCACCAGAAAATGAACATGAGCACTGGCTCCAGTCTTGAGATAAGCGTGATTTGGGGACAAGTGAGGTACCTAGGTTTAATGAAGCAGATTTTGAAGACAGGTGGTAAGTAATTAGGGAGAGCAGACTGAGTCAATCAAGTATTATAAATCTGAGGAAAGCTCACCCAGCAACTGTTTGATTTGATTGTCTATCCTACCTAGTGCAGTATGTTCCATTTTAAAAATAATTATTTGCCCAAGAAATTAACTAATCAAGAATAGATAATATAACACAGCAGAGGGTTAAATTTGACCCAAGAGATAAAAAAATTGCATCATATTTTTTAAGAAAGATGATTTAAACAAGAAAATTGTGTTTTAGAGAAATGAATTCTGATGGTAATTGGCAGAAAATATTTAAAAGGAGACAGGAAGCATAGAAGCGAGTCCTGTTGCACAGCAGGCATTACACTTGGCCATCTTCCAAGTATGACCTTGGGCAAACTAACCTAACTGCCCTGGGATCCATCCATGCATATGCTTTCAGGGACTCATGAGATCACTTTTCTAATTCATATATATGGGCACCTGTGTACTTTAGAGTAAGGGTCTCAGATGTGTGACATCAAAACTGTTAGAGAATCAGTGTCATGTGAAATATGATCAACAATCTAGGAGTAACAGAATCACTTGTGATCTTGTTTGACCCATCCCTTCTAGCATCTTGCCAGCATACTTTCTGTTAAAATTTGAATAGTAAATGTCCTCAACATGTCACTATTTTAAACACCTAGTCCTCAGTTTATGGGAGATGGTGACACTTTAGAAGGCATAGCCTACTTTAAGGAAGAAGTGGACCAGTGTGGGCAAGTCTTTGAAAGGTTACATTTAGTCCCCAGTCCTTTTCTCATCCCTGTGTCCTGTCCATAAGATGAAGAGCTTCCTATATCTCTCACTCCTGCTGCCATGATGTTCCACACAAGCACATGAGAATGAGAAACCATGAACGGATCCTTTGAAGCTATAAGAAAAATATCTTTCTTTAAATTATTCTTTCTTACATTTTGGTAAACAGCAATAAAAAATAACTGACACACCTTCTAATCTTTAGAAATGGAGTCCAAGGACCTATGTTTTATGACCTCTACAAATTGTAAGCATGCAGTCTTGAGAAACATCTAGTTGCTAAAATAGGTCTAAGCTGTTCATAAACTTTTTTTGCTAAGAAAAGGAAAGAAAGGAAAAGAAGACCATATAAAAGATTATAATAAAAGAAAAGATTCAATATTTTTAAGCAAACACTTGGAAAAATATAATGAAATGGGACATATTTGAACTTACATGTCCAATAAGATGACTTTGCAGAAACTCATGCTCTGTGATGATGAGAGAAAACTAAAGACAAAAGATCAATCATTAATTTTTTCCACGGGTTTATGGCTTTTAAAATCAGAATTTGAATGAATTTAATAGAGAAAACAGAGGAGCAAGAAGGGGTGATAAAATTCCCTCCTCTATTTTTTATTGCTTTATGATGAAATGTAAAAAAAATAGCCAGACTCAAAGGAAATTAGGCTCAATGGTTCCCCTCATTTGTCATAATCAGTAGAAACCTTGGGCTCTACTAGCAGAGATATGCAATAGAGCAAAACCTTGATACATAAGGCCATATAGTATGAAGCTAATTGAAAAGACCTCCAGGATATTGAAACAAAAGCCATACAATGAATGATTGTTGTCCTTAATGTACTGTTATCTCTCATCTCTTTTGCTGTCCCTTGGTTATCTCATATTGTTACAGTATCTCATTTGTTATCTGATATATTGGATTTATTTGTATTTGGTTATTTGAAATTGGATAGGGAAGGAGGGAAAACCAAGATGGGGGGGGATGGAGGGGAGGGAAATGGGGACCAAGACATGTGAAAGGGTATCAATATATGTGAATTAATGAATTAATGCACCTTCTATCTGGCAAATATCATGTAACCCTTTAATTAATTACAATAAAAAAGTGTGAAGAAAAAAAAAGAAATAGTCAAAAATTAAAACCTAAAATTGAGTTTTTCCATCTATAAATATGCATACATTTTAAATCTGTTTTTAGATTTATATTTATTTTAAGTATCTGAGTATGTACTTCTTTGAATTGTAACACAAATTTTAATCTGAGTATGGAAACTAAGTCATGTAAATGTAGTCTCCTATTTTTAAAATATTTTTATTGTGATTAATAGAAGGGTTACGTTATATCCACCAGATAGAAGGTGCATAACTTCACAAACATTGATACCCTTTCTCATGACATGGTCCCTATTTCCTTCCCACCCTCCCCCTGCTTATCTTGATTTCCCCCTTTCCCTATCCAATTACAAATAACCAATTAAGCACATATAAAATATATCAGATAACAAGGTGAAATATTGTAACAATATGAGATAACCAAGGAATGGCAAAAGAGATGAGAGATAACATAGTACATTAAGGACAACAGTCACTCATTATATGGCTTTTGTTTCCTTATCCTGGAGGTCCTTACATTTAGTTTCATACTATTTGGCCTTATGTCTCTAGGTTTTGTTCTATTGTAAATCTCTGCTAGGAGAGCCCATGGTTTCTAGTGATTATGACAAATGAGGGAGATGTAGTCTCCTATCTATTATACAAATATCAAAAGTAAATACAGAGACCCATGTGTGGGGGAAATATCTAATAACATGTCATCACTATAATCCATCATACAGTGAGCACATTAGGAATAAGAATGATGTGAGGTGTTAACATATCACATGCAACACTGGTATTTCATAGGTGCTATTTCCATAGATCTATTTTCCCAGAACATCAAGGAATTACCCAAAATGGCCAACTGCACCAGAAAAATTAATCCTTGGCTAATTTTCAAATCAACTTCCCATCTTTATAAGACAATGTATATGCCTAAAGTAAAGGAAACTAACTCCTTTAAATCAAAGAATGAGGAAAGATATGCAGATTGAAAGGAACTTTTAACTCAACATCTACACTATCATTAAGTGTACTTAGATTTGTGCTATATAATTATTATGATTGTAGCAATTAATCAATCAACTGATTAACATGTAGGGTCAGCAGGATCCAGTGATCTTATCTTGAAGCTTGAATTAATTAATTATACTTCCTTCAACATTATTATTTTCTATTTGTGTATCCAGTTTATAGAAGTTGCCCTTATTGACAAAATGTGGTTTTGTCTCTGTACTTATCACAGCAGGTGGGGGCATTCACCAGGGTACATTTGCTGATATCAAGCCATGATTACAAGCAAACTGAAATGTTTTCAATACTTCCTGAAGTAATTGCTTTGTTACTTTTCATCATTGTATATGTTACTTGAGTCAGACAAATTAATGAGCTTCTTTGGAATGATTTTCAACATAAGAACTCATGCCTTTCAAAGTCAAATTCAACTGTATTATTCCTATTAAACAATAATTAGATTATTCAGAAAACAGCTTATATTAGATGAAATGTCCAAAATTACACCTGGAAGACAAAGACTCATGTACTTGTTTTTAAATTTAAAAAAACATATTTTTCTATGTATTTCCAATTGTTTAAAACTACACAAATCCAAGTTGTCAGATGAGGAAACTAAACTGCATAAAGTGAAACTATATATATGAAAAAGAGGTACATATAACGCTAAACCACATAATGTAGTTTATCCAGAGCTTTCCAAATAGCTCAAAGTAGCTCAGAGTAAGATGACTTTCACCAAATCTGATTAAAGTGACTTCTTGAAACAACACTATTTTGAAAAGAAAGTCAGTAAGCTGAACTGGGTGTGGCTCCACTCTGAAAAGATTCACAGTCTCTCAGGGAAAGCATGCTTTCCAGGTATGAAAGGATATGAAAGCAGGAAGGTTGAATGCCAGTGCATTCTGTACTCATAGTGTCTCAATAAGAGGCATTGTTGTTACAAACAAAAAAGGCAAATCACAAAAGGGAAAAAAATGTTTTATGACCTGTTGTTTATGCTAAAACTGGCCTGCTTCTCCTTCCTCCCATTTTTTTTTGTTTTGTTTTGTTTTTTTCTTTTTCTTTTTTTTTTGTTACTAGAAATCACTTATGAACAGGGCCTGTCTCAGTTGGAGGCTTTGCCTTTTTGCTCACAGACTGTCTGACGCCTTTATAAAGTGGGCCACTGTATTGTTGATTACTACACACCAGGGTGGTCTGGAAGCTCTATTTTCTGCCATCCCACAGTGAGACAGCATCTTCTGAAGTTTTGGACTCATATGTCCTTAGAGAGTGGTTTATGTTTCCTAAGAAGCTTAAGTCTGGATGATTTACTTGTAACATTTTAAACTCTGGTTGTGTAATGCCTGAACTTGGATTTATATATGCTGAGAACATTTTTTCAGATCTGTATATGACAGCTAGTTATATATTGTGTTGTCTACTCTGAGTGTCCAGAAGAAGAAAATTGTCATCTGATGCATAACAAATATCTGAAAACTATCTTATAATCAACTGTCAATCTAAATTAGATGTGTTTGATTTCGATGTAAAAGGGAAGAAGAAACTGGGCACCTATGCTAATGCATTAACTCTACTACTGAGATCTAAATCGCAGTTTCAAGTCAGTGGAGGAAGGAACATTCAGGAGACTCTTTTGCCAGTGAACCATCCCCTCACCACTCCCACAACACATGCCAGAAGTAAAGCTCTGGTTCAAGTCTTAGAGTGGTAGCCTTGAACAAAAGAAGCTCAGCTGAGGCGAGCACCCAGGCCCTGAGTTCAAACCTCTGGACTGGGGCTAAAAAAATAAAATAATATAAAAAGAAAGAAGAGAGCAATTGGTATAGAATATGAAGCCATTAGTCTCTTTTTGTCTGGTTTGAATTCATTTTTCCCCCATCTATTCACTTTTTTCAAGAAAAAAAACATATTCTCTGGATATGAGAGATGTTAAAATTACCATCAAAAATAAAAATCTAGAAACATATTTAATCCATGAAAAAAATCACTATTTCACTTAACTTCATAAGTTCTAAAAGAAAAAAATAATGCAGGAAAATTCATAATAATGTGATAGAAAGCCACACTGATCCTAGTTAGAATACTTGGAGAATGATACTGTAGATATAATACATGTGAGGAGTGTTGGTATTAGACTTAGACAGGGGAGGGGGGGAGAGGGAGAGGTGTATCATTGCTGCAGTGTGAGTTAAATTAGCTTCCACTTGACTAAATGAGAGCTCTTATCTTTATTTTGAAAGCAATCAATTGCACATGGTTAATTAGGGTATCAAAGTAGTTAAAACAAAAAGAAATAAAATGAAAAGAAAGCAAGACATTTACTAGAAAGTATGCTTTAAATGTGGGTACATGGCAATGATGACTGAAAGATGAAGAAAGAACCAAACTCCCCCATGGTAGGTGCTTTCCGAAAAAAAAATTGTTCAATTATAGCAAATTATGGTAGTTTTTGTGGAGCTACACTATTCCCTTTGTCACAATCACTGGGTTATAAACAAATAACACGTTTCAGTCCTTTCAGGGGGGAAACTGATTTTTAATTGTACTCTTATTCTGTACATTATAGCTTTTTATCCCAATTTACAAATGCTCAGGATAATATATAGAGGGATTAACATTATATTCATCAGGTAGCAGGTGCATTACTTCTCACACACTGATAACCCTTTTCATGGTTTTGTCCCCATTTCCCTTCTCCCACCCTCTCTCAATCATCTTGTTTCCCCCTTCCCTTTCCTATTGCAAATAAACAAATAAACGCATATACAATATACCAGGTAACAAAGTCAGATCCAGTAACAATATGAGATTAACCATAAGGGCAACAAAAGAGAACATAAATAATATAGTACATTAAGAACAACAATCACACAAGATAAAGCTCTTGTTTTCATATCCTAGAGATCCTTTCATTTAGTCTCATCCTATATGACCTTATATATCGAGATTTTGCACTACTGTAATCCTCTGCTAGGAGAATCTTAGATGTGTACTAATTATTACATATGAGGGAAACCATTGAGCCTATGTTCCTTTGGGTCTGGCTTACTTCACTTAATATGATTTTTTCCAATTCCACATTGTATTCAATGTGTCTTTGTCTTGAAAGGGTGTTTTTCACAACTAAGTTAACTTTTTTTCATTCTTATGAAAAATAAGAATGAATTTCATATTCTTTTTTTTTTTTTTTTTTGTGGGTCATGGGCTTGATCTTTGGGTCTGGGCACTGTCCCTGACCTCTTCAGCTCCAGGCTACAGCCCTACCCCTGGAGTCGCAGCCCCAGTTCCCGTTTTCTAGAGATTAATGGGAGATAGGAGTCTCACGGTGTTTTGTGCCCTGGCTGGCTTTGGATTTGTAATCCAAGCTAGGATTATAGCGTGTGCCACAGTGTTCGGCAAAGATGGAGCTCATATTCTTATAAAAATGCACTCTTCCGGGGCCGGGAGTTTGGCCTAGTGGTAGTGTGCTTGCCTAACAAGCACGAAGACCCGGGTTTGATTCCTTGGTACCACATATACAGGAAAAAAAAGCCAGAAGTGGTGCTGTGGCTTAAGTAGTAGAGCACTATTGATGAGGAAAGTCCAAGGACAGTGCCCAGGCCCTGAGTTCAGTCCCCAGGACTGGCCAAAAAAAATCACTCTTCACTATATTCTGATGTATATCAGATTTCTTTTCAACACAGTCGTAAGAAGTGTAGTAACCAAGTTCAGAGTATTAATTAACCCTCAAAATTTCAACCCACTTAAGAGACTGGTGCTACTCTGCCCAGATAATTAGCACATATATATCTAGCTTAACAGGAGTCTTTTTAACACTGGGAAAATTTGGGTATTTACATGATTTGGGCCTTAAACAAAAGTACAAAGGCAAATTCCATATTCTCACCAATGCTTAGATGGCTTCCCATTAGCTGAGTTCCTTGCTTTAATTTTTGCTCTCATTTATGCATGAATTTGGAGATATTTTGTAAAAACAATTGAATGAGAAAATGTTCCTTAATTTGTATGCTAGGCAGGAAAATATCAGTGTAGGAACTTTGCATATATATCCAAATCATTAAAAACATATATTTGGAAAAATCTAAGTGGGAATACATTATATTGCTACCTACTTAGAAAGCTAAGATTTTTTTTTTCCAGAGAGATCTAGTAGGTGTTTCTGTATCAAATTTTAAAAACCAGCTAGGCACCAGTGCCTCACACCTGTAATCCTAGCTATTCAGGAGGCTGAGATTTGAGGATTATGGTTTGAAACCAACAGGGCCAGAAAAGTCCATGAGACCCTTATCTCTAATTAATTTCTCAGAAAAGGCCAGAAATGGTGCTATGGCTCAAGTGGTAGAGTGCTAGCCTTGTGCACAAAGAGGCTCAGGACCCTGAGCTCAAGCCCCAGGAATAGAGAAAAAAAGAAAGCAAAGAAAGCAAAAATAGTTGCCCTCATTCTCAGGAATTAATGCTGCTGCAGCATATATATTGAAGCTAGATGTAGGAAGACTTTGCCTGTTCGCATAAATGGAGGCATCCTGACTTTTTCCTCTTTTATTGTAAAAATATTTAGTTCATTTGAAAATGAATTAAAATCTAAGAAAGAATCTAGGTCACCAAAATGTGATAGCTTTAATTTCCAAATTAAAATTGTTTCTCGAGTCTTATAGCACAGTCATATCTGTATTTCCATCATAGTATGCAATCATATACACAGAAATTTCTATGATTTTCAGCCAATCAAACTTTTTGGAGAGAAGATCTCTTGCTTATGAAGATACATCTTTATTACTTTTCTCTATCTTCATTTCATATAATTATACATGTGCATACATATATAATTTTTTCTTCTGGTCATTTTGTGAATGAACAGTGAGACATTCTTTACAATCCATCTGAGTAACAAAAGGCCATAGTTACATCAACATAGCAAGACCTCTCTCTGGGGTGCATCTGAGTCAGCTTCCTGGGGTCACTGTGATGCCAATGCTAGGGTGCAAAGAACACTGTCAGTCCCACATCAAGTAATTTAAAACCAGTCAAGGGATTTCTCTGACCTTATTTAATAATCCCCTCATCATCAATATACTCCCTATGTCCTGGCACAGTCAAGGCTCCGCAATGGAAAATATTTCCCAATAATTGTAGCCATTTTCAAATGTCACATGAAAGCAAAAATCTCTCTCTGTTGAACAATAAGCTTAATTTTCTTCCTTCTCATCCATCATCGTTACCATCATTAGCTATGCACCAGTTAAGTGACCAGCATGTGCCCCTATACTGGGTTATTTGTTGAAGAAGCGAGAAGCTGGAATTCAGATCTCTTGCTCATTTCAAAATTGTTGTCAAATTATCCTTTGGAGTAGAAAAGAAAACTTTGCAGAAATTGACATCTCAGTCACTGGTTAGGAAGCAAATATGGAAGTGCAAAATAGCATTTTTAAACAAAACTGCTTTCCTGACCATAACTGAATTTTCACATTGTCAGCACTTCTATTATAAACATTTTTTTTAAGTTGGGAGTTTATAACACAAATGTAAAGATGTGCTATGGGCTAAATCTCAACCCAAGAGCAAATGTTTATACCAATTTTGAAAACAATCAGCTTGCCCATTTGTAGTTATGCATGTGTTCATCATCTGTTATTGCTTGTCCAATGCTCTCCAACTTCTGGGAGAAAAAACAGACATCTGGAGAGAAGAAACAATGTTTGCTCTCCCACAGATGTAGTCTGTTTTCCACAATCACGGAATAAAAGAGGTACTGAAAAAATGTGGGTCATTTAATATAGTGAAGTGAAAATGAAGAAATTCTGCAAACATAAGAAAACTTTTAAAGTATTAATTGACTAATCTGTGAGTTGGTTACTTTGGGTGGGTATGACTCAGCTGTCTACCCATTTAACAGATGAAAAGAACTAGCATTCCTGGGTAAATGACAACAGTGAAGAGCGTGCTCTAGTTAAAAATTACATTATGCTTCAAAAACTACCTGAGTGACTGAAAAATAATCACTGGGGCAAAGTTACTTTGTACTACAAATAACTAATACCTTCCAAAACACTGTAAATTATTTCCTAACTTATAGCTTCATATTACTGGGGAATTTTTCCCACTTATTTTCAATTCATTCAGTAACCTAGTAAGTTAACACCTTGCAAAAATATTTGATTGGGAATTATGTTATGCTTGAAACAATTCTAAAAATGTTCTCTTGCTGTAGACTCTGATGGGCTGGGGAAATATACACTGATTTTTAAAAGAATAATATAAGATAGAATGTCAGGAACTCTTTTTATCACCTACATCAGATGGCACTATGGACAAGAACAAGAACAGTTTTGCAAGAATATAGCAAGTTGTTAACAAATATAACTCCTGAGTTAGGAGTTTAGAGTCTACTTTACATTCTAATTAGCTCTACCATATCAAAGACATCAACTGTTCTCTCAGATGCCTTGTTTGCTCACACTTAAAAACTGAGATCCTCAAACTAGGAAATTTAGAACCATTTCTTCCAGTCCTAACCTTCTATAGTTTATGATAACATCCTTTACAGTAACTTTCTCAACATTTATAGTTCCTTGATGAACTACTTCCTTTGTACAATTTCCAAATTCCCATTCCACAACAATATGTACTTCTGAGGTCAAAAGTTTATAAAAATGACAGAAAAGCAACTCTGATTGGTTTCAAAGTAACTCATTTGGTATAGGTGGGATTTTGGTAGTACTGGGATGAGAAATTAAACTTATGTCTTATATATGGTCAGAGTTAATATGCCTCTTTATTAGGCAAGATTTGAAATATAATTCATTACTTTTTAACCAAAACTCTTAAAATGTACTATTCAAAATTAAGGATTGAGTATTATTGTATAGCACTGCTCTCATGTTTTATTTTCACTCAAACTTTTCCAAACCTTATTCATTTTTTGTTATACTGGACATATATTCCCATGATGTCTCAGTGGACAGATGAATTAAGGTATAATTTGGTGTTCAACTATAGTGTATAATTTGAGAAATTTGCCACAATTTGACCTCTATACATAACACACTATGAAATCATCACCACAATCAAAATGATGAGCAAATATTTCATCCTTTAAAGTTTTGCCCTGTCCTTCCTTAATTCCTTTCCTTCAAGGTCTCCACATCTTCCCCCTACGATAAATGATTTGCTTTCACTATGGAATTGTTTGTATGTTCTTAAGTACTAAGTAAGTAAAATTATACAATATGCATTCTTTTTTGTCTGGTTTGTTTCATGCAGAGCAAAGAGCAAGTCAAATATTTTAAATTGTATCACTGCTGCTGTGTTCTTTTCTGTACTGTGCAGTAACATTTGCTTTATGATTATTCCAGATTTTGCTCATGAATTTACCTGTTTATGAGCTTTTGGATTGAAGAGTTCTTATAGATGATGAATAAGACTTGGAAGTGATAAGATTTTGTAAAAGAATACCACTTTGGGTGCCTGCATAAAGCAGTATTTCTTTAAGTCATAGCATATTTCTGTATTTTATATATGAAATTTAGGGTACTTAGTTGCCTAATGCCTATTTTGAGTACAATATTTCCTATAGACCATATGCAAGAAGTAACATTTTAATATGTAAGAGATGAATTAACATAATCATTTATCAGACATAGAAAGTTTGTCTATGGCTTGCAATAAATTTTGGCTTTTATCCTGTAGCCAATCAAAATGCACTAAGGATTTTCAACAAGTGCATGACATAATTCAATTCACAGTGTAATGGATATATTTCAGAGACAAGTGAGGGTAGACAAGGAATACTGGGTTAGAGAGCCACTTAACAAGCTATTGATTATTTAAAGTACATTTAGACAGGAGAAATTATAGAATTTGTGGATCATTTACAGTGACCCATGAAGAATGAAGTTAGACATATGAAAGAAAATAGAAAAATACACAGAAAATATTCTCATAATTATACCCTTTACTTTGTTGGAGTTGGTGCCATCAAGTAAGTTTTAAAATAATAGGGCAGTAAAATGCTTAGTTACCTATATAAATGATCACCCCAGCTCTTTTCTCAGCCATCATTCTCAAAGAGAGTGCTACAGTTTACTAAAATATAGAAAGAGTAGAGAATAGCAGAAACTGCTCACAGACCTTTACAGATGTTTCATTATCAGGTATAGTACTGATTCAGCATAACAGAGTCAATGTAGTCACATAAGTGAATTTTCCAATAATTGAAATTGACCTTCATGCTTGGCTTTTTTTGGGGGGAGGGAGTGGTAGTTCATGAGGCTTGAACTTGGCCTGGGCGCTGTTGTTGCTGAGCTCTTCAGCTCAAGGCTACAACTCTACCTTTGAACCAAGCCCCACTTCCCATTTTCTAGAGGTTAATTGAAGATAAGAGACTCAGGTCCTTTTGTGTTCCAGCTGGCTTTGAACCTTGATCCTCAGATCTCAGCCTCCTGAGTAGCTAGGTTTACAAGTGTGAGCCACCACACCTGTCTCATGAATGGCATCTTTTGATTAAAAAAGCCTTTCTATGACAGAAATTTTGCCATATATGTTATGTACCATCCTAAAGAAATTTTTTTGTCTTTAGCCATCTACTCCGGTACTAAAACTCATTAGCAACCTAATTTTTTGAAGAAACAAATCCAGACTTAGAAAGGTTAATTAAAATTTCTACTACAACAATATTAACTGGTTTCAAACCCAGAAACCTTTATTTGGCATCTGGATCCTACACATGCTATTTATATGTATGCTATCATATTATCCATTGATGCTAAAATAAATAATTTAAGATTAAGTTAATAGCCCATTTTCTAGGCTAACATTTTAAAGCAGAAATTAAAACAAAATATTAAAGAACTCTACTACATACTGTACATAATGGCAGTTAACAAAATATCAGCAGCTCAATGTTCTCATGTTGAAAATAGGAATGGTGCCCAGCTGCTAAGATTATGTTAAACATTAATAGCATTCAACACATGCAATTTCTGTTTTGAAGCCTGGCACAATGTTAACATTTTTTGCCAGTCCTGGGGCTTGAACTGGGGGCCTAGGCACTGTTCTTGTGCTTTCTCAAGGCTCGTGCTCTACCACCTGAGCCACATCACCATTTCTGGCTTTGTGTGTGTGATACCAAGGAATTGAACCCAGGGCTTCATGCACAATAGACAAGCTATGCTATACTCTGGGCCCTAACTTTTTTCTTGTAGTAAAGATAGCTTTCATATATCACTGCACTACAATGGTAGGTAAGTGAAGGGGGCTATAAAAATACTTTAAAGAACTTTTTAAACATGACAAAATTTACCATTTGCCACTGAAGTCAGTAATCTGAATCTATCCTTAAAGCCTTTCTAGCTGAGTTTGCACTAGCTTTTTAAGTGATACAGGAGGTGGGTGGGGGAAGCAACCCACACAAACAAGGTAACTGAAGATTGCGGTGTATCATTTTCTGGATTTACATCAACAGTTACCAAAATTCCTTCAGTTTGTTTCTAGGACTGAAAATCTGTTCATCTCCATGCACTATGTGGTTTTACAGATCTTCTTTAAGCACTCTCTACTTCTGAACTGATTAAATACATTTGATTTCAGAATGGCAGTTGTTTGTAAGTTACAATAGTTTTCTTAGTTATTGTACAGATTCCATAATGATGTGTTTTGAATAAAAGATGCTGCTGCTATCTGCAGAAGTCATTTTTGACTATACTTCCCACAGATCTGGAGCAAAAAGCCACCACAAATAGCTACAGTGTCAACATAAATATCAATAAATACTATAGAATGTAGCAAAACATTAGCTTTGCTCTTCACAACCTATCAGAAATGTCTTATTGTAATAAGGGATCCTTCAGTATAGCTAAGTATAAAGTGCCTATCACCATGATATCTAAACACCAGGGCAATGTGATTATGTGAGTCCAATTACTAGTGCAGAAGTAGAAGAGGTGTCCTTCCTCCACTGGAACCAATTTGACTGTGCTTCTAAAAGCAAGAAAAGTCTTCTGTGAGAATAGCTTTCTAGGCCTCATGTTCCAAGATTAAAAGACTGGGTAAAGAAATGGCTCTTTCGGGCCAGGAGTTTGGCCTAGTGGTAGAGTGCTTGCCTAGCATGCACGAAGACCTGGGTTCGATTCCTCGGTACCACATACATAGAAAAAAGCTGGAAGTGGTGCTGAGGCTCAAGTGGTAGAGTGCTAGCCTTGAGAAAGTCCAAGGACAGTGCTCAGGCCCTGAGCCCAAGCCCAGGACTGGCAGAAAAAAAAAAAAGAAATGGCTATTTCTTATTCCTGAAGGTGATAATGTTTAGAATCAAGCAAGTCTCCAGTGGTAGAAAACATCACAGCCCAGAGATCTTGATTGAGAACATTTTACTCCCTTTTCATTTGAACTTCACTCTAGGGACAGGTAACTGAAAAGTCCTTTCTAAAAGCTTTCTAAAGACTTTCTTATTGAGGAAGCTATGTGTCCTCCTGGCCTGTGGAATCAAAGGGAGACTTCTCCACTTTAGGAAATTCATTTAGGTCACACCCAAATTGAAACTTGATAATGAATTCGCTCCCTCTGAATTATGTTGTGAATAAATAAGGAAAACTTAGGACATAGTTTATTTCCCTATGTTTTCAACAAGGCTCAAATGCAATATAGCTTCTGCCTGAATTTAGAATACAGTTCAAAATCTTTCTGTGTGTATAGATGTGTGTGTGTGTGTGTGTGTGTGTGTGTGTGTGTGTGTGCATGCACATATATTATACATATGCCTTGTGTATCAGTTTTGGGACAGTGGGAAAGCTATGTTATTCTTGAGTGACATAATATAAATTTGGAATTAAAGATTTTTGAAAGTTGTTCTGTGAAACACCTTTTTTTGTGGTTTTAAATTTTGTTTCAGAAGGAAACTGTGACTATCAGGTAGAGCAAGGCAGTCCTCGGTATCTTCCTCCCAGCCCCCATGCATCCTTTGGCCTAAGCCGTTTCTATCAAAGCCCTAACATTGAAGTCACTCGCCAATCTAAGTCTATCCACATGTTTTGCTGCTAATAACTAGAGTAATTTTAAACTTTAGTGGCTGAAATGATGAAGTTCTCAAGATCTTCCATACTCATTCCTCCATGTATCTCTAACTTTCATAATTCTACTTCCTCATTTACAGTCAGTATAATTCTTCAACTTTGGAGTGCCTTTTTTTCTTGGTGGTCCTGGGATTTAAATTCAGTCTCACACTTTGCTAGGCAAGAGCTGTACTGTCTAAAACTCTCTTTGCAGTTCAGAGATAGGGTCTTGCTTTTCTTTTCCAAACCTCGTTGGTGATCCTTCTATCTTACACTTCTTATTTTAGATGAAATGACAGGCATACCCTGCTTGAACTCATTGTTTTTGGCCAAGGTTCTGTGGATTTTTACCAAGGGTAGTCTCAACTATTGTCATCTATGTTAGAGGCATAAGTCATAATACTCAACTCAGTGAATATCTATCCTTAGGTCTCACTGGATTGAAATCCATGTATTGGTTCAGCTATACTCCATTCTGACAACTTCAGATGGAATCTAGTTTCTTTGCCTTTTTGCTACTTACATAAGTTTCCATATCTTAATGTTTGGATTCTTTTCTTTGTTTTCAAAACCAGCAGAGTTGCATCTTCTTACATATTCATCCATTGATCACAGGAAAAAAATCTTCTTGCTTTTAAGGATCCTTGTGATTGGACTAGATCATCCAAAATTAACAGTATAATTTCCTCATCATGAAGTCCTTAATTTCATAAGACTTTTGAAGTTCCTTTTCTCAAAATTAAAAGATATTCATCGATGCCATAGGACACAGGAATCACTGAGGGTCTATTTTTCTGTCTACCATATATGGAAAATATGTACAAAAATGATTACATCATAATCATTTTAAATTGAATATCATTTTACATACATTACTGAAACAATGAATTATTTAAAAATGTTAGTTGTGAACATAGAGAAAATCAGCAGATAACAAGGGAAATAAGAGCATTTTAGAAAGCACCTTTCATAGCTAGACCAGTGGCTCTTGCCTGTAATCCTAATTACACAAGAGGCTGAAATCTGAGGATGGGAATTCCAAAGCAATCCCAGCATAAATGTCCATAAGACTCTATCTCCAATTAACCATCACAAAGGCTAAATTGGAGTTGTGGTTCAAGAAATATAGGACCAGTCATGAGGGAAAAAAGCTAAAGAACAGCCCTCAGGTACTGAGTTCAAGCCCTAGTACTGACATACAAACAAAAGGACTTGTCATTAGTATTTTTTGTTGTTGTTGCTGCTGCTGCTGTTGTTTTTGTATTGTTTTGTTTGGACGTTTAACTGAGTTTGAACTCAGAGTCTAATATTTGGTGAGCAGATATTCTACCACTTGAGTCATACCCCAGCTCTTTTTGCTTTAGTCAGTTTTCGGATAGTATTTTAACTTGGTTTGGCCTCTTTCTACCTAGACTCCTGGATAGCTGGCGTCATAGACATATGTCAGCATGTCTGGCTTAGTGAGATGGAGTTCTTATTAGCTTTCCCTGGGATGTCCTTGAACCAAAATCTTGCCTATGTTTGCCTCTTTGATAAGCAGCCAAGTGGGTAAGACTCACTTCTCCCAAAAAAGAGTACATTTCCTAGTACTGGGGTAATAGAATGCAAACATGAAGCCCTGAATTCAAAATCAGCACCACCACTGTCAAAATTAATTAGTAAATATGTATGTTGGGGTATCTGTCATTGAGAAAATAGATTGTAAATGATAACTATCTGGTGAATGTGCAATAGAAGTTCTTGATTTTATTCTTCAAAAAAATCAGTTCAATTTGCTATAAATTATTGTAATGCTTCAGAAAGGCAAATACATGGAAGCATTTGAGACATGTCACCTAGATTGAACACTTTTTTTTAGAATGGAGAACAGTTAGCACTTTTTTTTAAAGTTCCTATGAAGTTTCAAAATCTGTAGGAGAGAAAATACTGTGGCTAGTCAAGGTCATCTACCTTTTGATAAATAATTTGATATAATGCTCCATCACTTCCTAAAGTATACCCTCACTGCTTTGATTTTATTTTCCTTTTATTTTTGATCACTGCATTTCTTTCAGCACTTAGAGGAAAGTTTGGAAACAGCTTTCAGTTATGAAGACTAATAAATTGTTCATCTGTGAGTAGAGTCTCCCCAGTGCAAGCTCTGTGTGAATCCCATCTCTCCCTATTCAGTCTACATCACTGAGTGTGTTGACATTACCCATGTTCACACACTCAGATGAAAAGACAAATGAGAGAGCAGCATTCCTTTCTAAAACTCCAAGTTCTTCATTTGTCTGCACAATTAGCTCTTTGACAAACTTGTAGGAGCTTCCTTTCTGTATGTCCTGTATGACCCTTTTCTGTAAGTGATGTATCAAATTATTTTTTTGATCTTAGAGAATACCAGAATTACAAATCTTTGATGAGGAATTTCAACTTGGGACTGAATAGATATACAACTCTAGAAAAAATATTCAGGAATTCCCCATAAAAACATGGATAAAGGCAACAGAACAATTCAAGTTCAAAGACAAAATTTGGTTAAAAGTAGCACTTCCACTAAAAAAAAAGATGTGAGTAATTCAATGTATATGTGAATAAAAGCCATGTTCTACAATCCATGAAAGAATCCGAGTTTTAATTGTGTTTGTATGTTGGAAATAGTAACCAAACTGAAAGTTAGATTCCAATCAGTCTTTAGATTCTCAAATTTAGATCTCAAAATTATATTATAACTAAGCACATTGACAATGTTAAGTTCAACTTGAACAACCCTGAAGGATAAATTCTATTGTTTCTGTTTTTAGGTAAAAATGTTATTCTAATATAATAAGCTATCCATTAGGACTGACATTTAAAACCAAGCAAAATCTCAGTCACTATATAATGTCTGCCACTCCCATCCATCTTCTGTTTGGAGGAATAGCTGGACAAGAATCATTTTTCTACATCAAGTTGTAACGTAGTAAAGAAGCATAAGATTTAGAATTAATGCCTAGAATAGAGTTTGGATCAAAAAATTAAAGAATGAAGTAAATATAATATTATAGAACTATCATTACAGTGATAGACAAAATAATAGGTCCTTATGAAAAAAAAGATACTACTAGCAATATCCATGCTTTAGCTGAGCACTAGTCTATGTGAAAACTATTGTAACCAAATTCTGTAAAATCAATGAATCTTTAAAAACATGGTTTGACACTTATCAGAACTTCTCCTTTACTAATAAGAAAAATAAGATTTAAAGTAGCATTTTTTCCTAAGGTTAGAGTCCTAATAAATAAGACATCCAGGTCTGTTTGGTTCCATTGTCCAAGCTTCTGCATAAAGTTTTCTTCTGCATTCACTTTTATGAATATATATACACATATGCATTCATATATTTATGTTATATAATATTAACTAGAGCTATAAGTATGAATCCCAGGATTTAGTTATTAAAAGTCTTTGCATGATCTTGTAGTAAAATATGATAGACAAGGTGGTTTATGAATAACATAAACATTTCTCATAATTCTGAGCAGTATTCAAGGTCTGATTCTGGAAATGTTTCATGGTTCATAGTCATGTCCCACTTCATACAATGGAAATGGCTAAATAACTGGCTAGAGTGCCTTCTATAAGAGCATTAATCCTTTTACCAAGCAATATACCCAAAAAGACCACTGTTCTAAATAAATAGCATCACTTTGGTAATGAATTTTCAACAAAAGAGTGGAAGTTTACACAAATATTCAAAAACCTCCAGTATGTTCTTATATATGGTGTGTGTGTGTGTGTGTGTGTGTGTGTGTGTGTGTGTGTGTGTGATCTTTAAAGACTTACCAATAATGATTATACATGTTGCTTTGCCATTTGGTCTCTACCCCAAGTTTTTCAATTAGGTTCTCTTGCAAGCTTTTCTTTAGCTAGGTTTAAGCCATACTTACACCTCTAGAGCTGATACCATAGGCAGTAAGCCAAAACAATTGACACAGTTTATTTCAGGAATGATCTACATTTGATTGGTTACTATTGATCATGAAATACTTAGACTTTTTTCACTGGTGGATAGTTCTAATTATATATCATTTCTCCCTATCATTATATGATCTTCAAAGATATACTTTTTCAGCATAATTAACTTCTATTATTTTGTTTGGAAATCTTTTGGGTTTACATATTTATTTAAATAGTATATAGAACATACTCATTGTTTCATAATCATTGCTTGATATAAAACTTACAGTCTTCACTTATGTTTCATTGATCCAAATGATAACCACTATAATTTCAGCTTTTTCCTCTCAAAATGACCTCTATAATTAAGTATATTCACCTTTATCCTAAGCAATAGTATTCAGGAAATTATAAATACTTAAGGCTTACTTCTACTTTTCTAATTTACCAACACATATACATACATACATACATACATACATACATACATGCACACACATACATACACACATACATACATGTATTCATATTTACTAACATACATGTATTCATATTTACCAATATACATGTATTCATATTTACCAACATACATGTATTCTAATTTACCAACATGTATACATACATACATGCATGTATTCATACATTATATTGGTGTTATATGTATATCTATACCACCAATTCTATGCATATTCTACTTTATGAAGCACTACTTTACTGCATTAAAACCTGATTCAATTTCTTTGTCAGTTGCTTAGAGAGGTTAATTGTGTTATAAGAACAAGTCAATTTATGTGCACTACTATCTTTTAAAAAATATATGCACTGTTCTCAACTGAAGTCTTCTAAAATACTTGGATGCAATTCTTAAGTGAGTTTGTACATTACCTGGAAAACAATTTGCAAAACAGATTTTTAAAGTTCAGACTAAATTGGAGAAAAGGCTACATTACATTTGAACCTTAATAAATACTTAATAACCCATAAGACAAACAGCCATGAATTACTAGAATGATTTCAAGCATAGTGCTTCTGCAGCCAACCTGCTCTCTTTTTTGTGCTCATTATAAAGCAGGAGTTACAATATTGCAAAGTTTATTAGCACTGTTGATTTGTGTATTTTATAACATAAGACACTTGAATAATATGGAGCCAGAAGCATTAGGAAAATCTACTTCCTTCCTCTCCTTTTTCTTTCCTAGTCTCTTCTGCCTAGGGTATTAGGGTAGCTATAAAGGTCTTTCTTGTAGAGGAGGAAAAGTATGAAGATGCCTCTAGTCCTGTCGTTTTTACAGACATTGTTTAATTCTTGTGTGTTGTGAATGTGTATGTGTGCATGCGCACATGATATTGTGTGTGTGTGTGTGTGTGTATGTGTGTGTGTGTGTGTGTGTGTGTGTGTGTGTGTGTGTGTGTGTATGTAAGCTTAGGTCCTCAGGTGGAACGGTGGTTCCTGTGCTTTGGTCCTCGAAGCTGTTTTTCTGGAAGGGAATGGAGGCAGCTGTGTTTACAGCTCAAGTCTTGGCATACATTTACCAGAATCTATTATTCATATCATTCAGTATCAGGGAGAGATCTCAGGCCACCTGTCTATCTGACAAATTCACCCTTTTGTGAGCTTTCTGTTCATAGCAAATTATGTTCACATTGATGAATTGAGTTTTTATGAGCATTGCTAACTAACATTCTCACAGAAGGCCAGGGGCAAGAGCCTGCAAGTGTTTCTGGTCCACAAGTAAATGATTTAAAAAAAGGAAAGGAAAAAGAAAAAACAGTAGTGTTTAAAGACAATTTTCCATGGAGGGATACTTAAATCATTTGGCAATGCCTTAATATTTATAATTCTGAGACTTTCCATAAATTATTACAAATACTGTGCTTTTAACAAACAAAACATGGAAAAAATCCACACATTATTTTTCTCTGTGGCACTGAATAACCTTGAAAAAGCATGCTACATTTTGACAGGTAACCATTGACCAGTGCAAAACATGGAACCATTGAAATATGCCCAGCATTAATAAACTCAGCAATTTTATACTATAATGTGGAAAACTCACAGCAATTATAGCTTAAATTCCAGCTTGGTATTTCCATAGATACAAAATGGATTTTTTTTTGGTCTCCAGAAACCTTATACTGGTTATGAAACTAAGCCATGTGGCATGAGTTAAATAAATGAGAGCAATCTTTCATAAAAGACTAACAGAAATCCTTCTAAATGGTGGGTGGAGAGATACCCACTGTTCATGACAGAAATGAAGATTTTCTTCAGTTTACATGTGCAACTGGGTTTTTTCTCAGTGTTTTATATTTTATGCCCCTTGTGTGTGTTCTCTCTCTTATTCTGCCTTTTGTTTAAAGCAGCTAGGAGAGAGGAAGGGATTGAGCAGAAGCATACTTTCTAGTTTCATTCTTCCCACATGTCAAAGGTCTGCTTCAGAATCTACTTAAAATGATGAACTACTTAGATGGACAGTCCACACAATCCATGGAGCAAGGGAGGGAGGGAGGGAGAGAGAGAGGAAGGAAGAGGGGGGGAGGGAGGGAAGGAGGGAGACAGAGAGACAGAGAGAAAGAGAGAGAGAGAGGGAGAGAGAGAGGAAGGGAGAGAGGGGGGAGGGAGGGAAGGAGGGAGACAGAGAGACAGAGAGAAAGAGAGAGAGAGAGAGAGAGAGAGAGAGAGAGAGAGAGAGACAGAGAGACAGAGAGACAGAGAGACAGAGACAGAGACAGACAGAGAGACAGAGACAGACAGAGAGAGACAGAGAGAGACAGAGAGAGAGAGGGCGGGAGAGAGAGAGACAGAGAGAGAGTTCATAGAGTAAGGTCATAAGAAATATCAAGTTTTTTTTTTTTCAGTTGTGTTTACTCCAGAACTGTGATCTTATTCTCACAAAAGTCAGAGCCTCACCGAGTAAGGTAGACTCTTATTCCCTTAAATTGTATTGTGGAAGTCAGTGGGAATTCTAAACCTCTTCACAGTAGCCTTCCAAATGTGTCAGACACATCACCTTTCAATGTAAAGACACCATAACACAAAGAACACTTGGCATTATCCCCTGAAAATGCACACCTTTCAGAGGAGCGAATGGGAAGTGGAGTCTGTTAAACACCATATGTGAGGGAACTGTACCAGGCTCATTTCTACTCCAACCATTGCAAGCTGCTACCTCTTTGTGGTATATGTGACACTGGGACTGAAGCAGTGAAAGACAACTGGCTACGTGGTCCCAAAGCTATTGGTGTGTTGACCATTACTGTACCACTCAGTCTGACCCTAGGTTTTCATGACCTCTAAGAAATAGGATGCCCTGGTCATTATCCTAATTCAATCTCATATTATATTTTCACTGACTTTTCCTGTGGATGACATCCTGTTTAAATTTATGGGTAAAATAAAGACACTGCACTTTGTAGTCCCTAAAGTAGGAAAAGATGCAAGCAATTTAAAAACAGAGACAAAACAAGAAGAAATCTACACTTTCTCTTCTAGTCATAAAATATTACAGATATCTGCTTCTGTTTATTTAAAATAAACAGAATTGGGCAGTGTCATGGTAAAAAAAAATGCCACCACAACAGGTTTGATTAGGATTGTCTATGGCAAACCTCATGACCATTCATGTCAGACTCTCCATATTAATTCAGTGTTCAAGTCTTTCTTTCTTTTATCTAACCATAGGGTCCAGTTTCAATTTAGAAAGCATGGTAGATGGAACTATAAAGGAACAGAACTTATAAACCTGCAAATTTTTCCCATTTTTCACTCTAAGATTATGGAGAGTAGGGGTTCATCTCAGAAGAAGCGACTTGAAGTAGACTTCTTTCTTTGGTTGTAAAGACAATGGCAAAAGTGTTGAGCTGTTGGTACCATATTCCTAGTGTCATGCAGCTGAGCAACCACCATTTGCTCCCTGGAACTGCAATACAATACAGCCTTTTAAGCATTGCTGGAAAGCTGAAAGTTGACTGTTGCTAGTGGAGCATTGTTCTTTTTTTAACCCATGTGATAGGTATCTTCAGCAGTGTCAAACAAATTTGTAGAGCT